>NC_092054.1:90953375-91093502 GCF_003086295.3 Arachis hypogaea
TCGACCTCACTTCCGTGAGTTTTTATTACTTGATACGACCCGGTACACTTGCCGGTTAGTTTTGGGTGTTTTGGTAGAAATTCGTTTCTCATCAAAATATCTCATCAAGTTTTTGGCGCCGTTGCCGGGGATTGATTAGATTGACAATGATTAAGTGAGGTGGTAATCTAGATCAAGCACTTTTTCTTTATTTTTCTTTAACCTTTGATTAACCCACTAACTGTTTGAATTTTTGCTTAAGCTAACTAAAACTTCATTCTAGCAGTAGATTGAAGTATCACTGGTTTGTGTGCTCTTATGTTCTGCTTGTATGTCAGGTACACAAAGAGCCATACCCAATTTTCATGAACAAGACGAAAGAACTCTCAGGAGGTTAAGAAGAGCCGAAAGAGGGAAAAGTATTGTTGGAGAAGAAGAATCTGAGGAAGAATACCACGAGATGGAAGGAGATACATCTAATCCAGGAGAAGGAGTTAATAATCCACCACAACAGAGGAGAGTATTGGCTTCCTATACTTTTGCAAATGCTAGACATTGTGGAAGCAGCATTCTCACCCCTAATGTCAATGCAAATAACTTTGAACTGAAGCCACAACTCATCACATTGGTCCAGAATAACTGCTCATTTGGAGGAGGACCATTGGAGGATCCAAATCAACATCTATCTACCTTCTTGAGGATCTGTGACACTGTCAAATCCAATGGTGTGAATCCTGAGACTTACAAGCTTCTGCTGTTCCCGTTCTCATTAAGGGATAAGGCTGCACAATGGCTTGAAACTTTTCCCCAAGCAAGTATCACTAGTTGGGATGACTTGGTGGCTAAATTTCTAGCCAAATTCTATCCACCCCAGAGAGTCATCAGGCTGAAAACTGAGGTGCAGACATTCACACAATTAGATGCTGAATCCTTGTATGAAGCATGGGAGAGGTACAAAGCCTTAATCAGAAAGTGCCCTCCAGAGATGTTCAATGAATGGGATGTGCTGCAAAATTTCTATGAAGGCCTGACATTGAAATCTCAGGAGGCATTAGATCATTCTGCTGGAGGTTCAATACAACTAATGAAAACTGCTGAGGAAGCTCAGAATCTTGTGGACATGGTGGCCAACAATCAATATTTCTTTGCTCATCAAAGAAGCCGCCAACCATCACAAAGAAGAGGAGTAATGGAACTAGACGGAGTGGATTCAATCCTAGCTCAAAACAAGATGATGCAGCAGCAATTTCAACAACAATTTGAGCAAATGGCTAAGAGGATTGACAGTCTCCAAGTTGCAGCAGTCAACACTAGCCAGCCATCAACCACATGGGGTCAGAGTGAAGAGACTCAAGAGGAGCAACAACAAGAACAAGCCAGTACATGCACAACCAAAATTCTGGGCCAAATGAAGTATATGGTGACACTTACAACCCTTCTTGGAAGAACCACCCAAACCTTAGGTGGGGAGACAATCACAACCAAAATCAACAACCATGGCAGAGAAACTCAAACCAAAACACTTTAAGAAACAACCAAAACCACAACCAGCAGCAAACCAACCAAAACCCCTACAGAAAACCTCAAAACAACTACTCCAACCCCAACCATTACCAATCTAATAACCAACCCACCAACCAAAATGTCTACCATCCACCATCCACATTTCACAACCCACCACAAGCATCACCTGAATCTCACAGACTCACCAACTTGGAAACCTTGATAGACAAAATGTGGAAACACCAAGAAATGACAACCAAGAACCATGAAGCCTCCATGAAGAGCCTAGAGAGGCAAATTGGGCAAATCTCCAAACAGATTTCTGTTGAGAAATTTTCAAGCTCACTGCCAAGTGACACAATCCCAAATCCTAAGGAAGAATGCAAGGCAATACAATTGAGGAGTGGAAAAGTCTTGGTGAAAAATGAAGAAGCAACCAAGAAGCCAAAGGAAAGTGACAAGAAACAAGCTGAAGAAGAGAAAGTCAATGACAAGAAGGAGGCAGCAAGCAAGCCAACTCAGGATCAAGCTCAAGAAAAAGAAGATCAGCCACAAAAATCAAGAAAGGGAAAGGAAGTAATTGAAGAGCCAACTGAGGACCAAAGGCAGGGAAATAACTTCACTCCTCCCTTGCCATATCCTCAAAGGTTTAACAAGGAAACTAAGGACCAACACTTCCCAAAATTTCTTGAAATCTTCAAGAAGTTAGAAATCAATATTCCCTTAACTGAAGCACTTGAGCAAATGCCCCTGTACGCAAAGTTCTTGAAGGAACTTATCAACAAGAAGAGGAGTTGGCAAGTTAATGAAACTGTACTGCTCACTGAGGAATGCAGAGCACTAATCCAGAAGGGACTTCCTCCCAAACTTGAGGACCCTGGGAGTTTCTTTCTACCCTGCGCCATTGGCAGTATGACTATCAAGAAGGCGATGTGTGACTTGGGAGCTAGTATCAATCTGATGCCTGCTTCTCTAGTGAAAAAGTTAGGCATAAAAGAGGTAAAACCGGTACAGATGTCTCTAGAATTGGTGGACAAATCAGTGATATGCCCCAGTGGTATAATTGAGAACCTTCTAGTCAAAGTAGACAGATTCATCTTCCCAGCAGATTTTGTGATCCTGGATTCGAATCAGGATGAGGGCGATTCCATTATACTGGGAAGACCGTTTTTAGCCACTGCTAGGGCCATCATAGACATAGAGCAAGGAGAATTAACCCTCAGGATGCATAATGAAAGTATCACTCTGAGTGTACTACCAGAAACACCGAACAGTAATGAAAAGAAGGATGGTACAGAAACAGACAAGGAGAATCTGCAGTGGAGGGAGGAAATCAACAAGACAAACAACAACTGCCCTCCCAAGCAAGAGATAGACGATACAGCAGGCCAAAAAGAGAAAGAGACTGTGCAAAGTAATGAAGAAGCTCAAGGGAACATTGTAGTATTGGCAACTAAGAAAAGGAATTTCAAAAGGGAGCCTGTTTTCAAAGAAGAAGAATTAACAAAAGGAAGGAAGAAAAACAAAAACAGAATCAAAAAGGGGTGGAAGAACAAAAAAATCCCAACAGAAGGGCTCTTCAAAGGTGACAAAGTGCAGTTAGTCTATCAACAACTGGGAACAGACCAACAGACTAACGATTACTACACTGTGAGCAAAATATTATCACTAGAACATGCTGAGATAGAGCACCAAGGAACAAAGAAGAAGCTCACGATCAGAGGGGACAAGTTGAGGCACTACAGTCATCAACCACCATAAAAGAAAGCTTCAATGTCAAGCTAGTGACAATAAAAGAGCGCTCCATGGGAGGCAACCCATGCTTTAAGATTCTTGTCATTTTACATTCAATAAACTATGGTCACCTGATGCATGAATTCTTTTCTCTTTTCATGAACATGTCCACTTATTGCATGCACTATTTTGAAACATATGCTAAGTTGATATATCTTTAAGCACACTTAACCAATATCATAAAGAATTTTGTTTTACATGCTTAAAATGTTTTGATAGAGCATATGGCCGAACACTAAGTTTGGTGTCCACATAGCTTCATGAGAATCTGAAATTCATGCATCAATAATCATACATTTGTCATTTTTTTCAAAACCTTATAAATAGAATTTTTTTTAATGAAGGTATTAATTGTGATGAACCCTTTGACAAGAAGCAAGTTTGGTGTTCATCAAACCTTGATGCACCAATTCAAGGATACAATTAATCCTTCATGAAAAAAAAAAAAAAAAAAAAAAAAAAAAAAGAGAAAAAGAAAAGTATGATGAAAACAATTCTTATGAACATTTAAACTTCACTAATTGGAGGAAGAAACTCATTTTCCTTATATATTACCAAACATCAAGTTTGGTGTCCCCCAAAGGAAGTGTCACGGCTCACATGAGATAAGAATTGATAGTTCACATATTTTTAACTAAAAAGAATAATATTGCTACGGTGGGATAAGACTAATGCATGTGTCTTGTTGTGATGACTAGGAGGTCAAAGAATCTTCAATGAAAAGAAGGACAAGACAAAAGAAAGCTTAGCATAAGGACAAAATCATATCACATGCTTCAAGGAAGAAATCTGCCCCTCATTGAAAATGATCACGGCAAAGGCTAGGGAAGGAGCAAATTTTGTCTTCATTCATCCATACATGCACACCCTTGATCCCCATGGTGCTTAATTGCATCCTAGCCCTCTATTTCTCATATAAAAGCATACCACCTTCAAGCCATGCACATGACCGAATCACTCCTCAACATTACAAGTCTTGTGCAACCTTTTCTTTTACTTTAAACTCCAAACACTCAATCTTCTCTCCATAATTCCCTAGCAAGTTCAGTCCGAACCTCTTTTTTTTCCTCCAACCACACATCAAACTCTCCAACACTCTCCACATTCCCTCTCAACCAACCAAGTGATTATGGCATCCTCCTCAAGAACCAAACGACGAAAAGGAAAAGATCCAATAGTAGAGGAAGAAACACATGAGTATGACCAATGGAAGTTCAAGTCTTGGTCTCATCAAATGCAAATTCAATGGATGAACGAGAAAAAAATTTATCCTGAGATTCCATTCATGTTGCCGGATGATGGGTGTCAAGAAATAAAGAACAAGATCCGGAAGAGGAGATGGGAGGAACTTACATCACCAATCTCTCGAATTAATGCCAATATTATAAGAGAGTTTTATGCAAATGCCCCAAGGATTGACATGCGTGAACCCCCAACGTACAAGAGCTATGTGCGTGGGGTGGAAGTAGACTTTGGCCCAGATGCAATCAAGAAAGTTTTGAAACTAAAGTCAGTGCGCTTTGATGAACCGGGATACCAACAAAGATTGACTGAGGATCAAAATTATGAAGAGATTGCAAGAGACATTTGTTTTGAGAACTCAAGATGGGAGGGAGATGACAAGAACAGATACAAGTTCTTGAAGAGATGTAACCTCATTCCGGAGGCAAAAGGATGGTATGAGTTGATGAAAAGGTCAATTCTGGGGACAGTGAACACCTCAGAAGTTAACAGGGAGAGAGCCTTAATGCTGCATTGTATCATGGTGGGTGGAGAGATAAGAGTTCATGAGATCCTTGCAAGAGACATCCTAAAGATAGCTGAAAAAAATTCGGCCGGATCTTGGTTGTACTATCCAAGCACCATTTGGAAGTTGTGTGCAAAGGCCAAAGTTCCATTGGAAGAGGAGAATCCAATGTGGCTAAGCCAAGGCATGCCCATAACTATTGAACGAATGACGATGCCCCTTGAAGCACACCAAGGCCGAAGGCCACATGGAGGAAGGGAAAGAGAAGAGCAAATGGAAGTAGATGAGCCCCACATGGAAGAAGAGCCACAAGAGGAGGAGGAACAGCCACACTTTTTCTCACAAGGCAATATGGACATGACTCAAATGCAAGAAGCAATAGGGAGGTTATCTCAGCAATACACAAGAATCCAAGCAAGGCAAGAGGAATATCATTCTCTGTACATGCAAAACCAACAAGCACAAGAAGAAAGAGAGCTGAGAATAATCAACAAACAAAATGAATTCGAGTCAAGATTTCTTGCGATGCAAGAAGAACATGCCTTTCAATCTCATGAATCTTTTGGGAAGTTGGAACAAATGCAAGCTGAAAGTTTGAAGGCCTTCAAGGAGTTCACAACACTCCAAGAAGCAAGGTATGAAGTGCAAGCCGATTACAATGTCAATAGCCAAATCAAACTAAACTATATTGGAGAACATTTGCATCACATGGATCCGGCATTCCCAACTTTTGATGAATTTTTCAAAATGAGAAGTGAGATGGAAGTGAACAGGGCTATGAGACTTGAAGATAGAGTGGAGGAGGCTATGAACAAGGCTGGCTTTTGGCAAGATCAAGAACCACCAAACAAAGATGGTGGGAACACTAGCAGCCAAGTATATGAAAGGAGAAAGAAAAGGCATGACAAATAAAAGGTGGATTTGCTCCTTGATCATCACAACATGCATTCTATCTGTTCCAATCTGTTTTTGAAATTTTTTTTTTTTTTTTGTAGTCATTTAAAAGTCTTTGCATTGTGTTGGTTATTTCAAAATAAGTAAGCTAGTTCATGTGTTGGCTTGTGTGTTCATTTTCACTTAACAAGAAGTATGTGTTGTCCCCTGCATCTTTAAATTTAATAAAAGAACAGTTTGAATGTGAAGTGAAATGGTCTCTGTTAGTTAGAAGTGGAATAAAAGTAAGTGGTGGTGTGTGTGATTGCATTATAACTCACTTTAGTGAATAAAGAGCTAAGATATCTCCTTCTAAGTAGAGAGTGGCCTATTGTCTATGAATCTCAATTGAATAAATTCCTTGGTTAGAAAGAAAAACAAAAAAAAGAAAGAAAGAACAAAGAAAGCTAAAAGGTGGCAAAACAAAAGAAAAACAAAAAGAAATAAAGCTGGACACCAATAGCTTGAACTCTGAAATATATGCCTGTGATGTTTTTGTACTAGGATCTGCTTGGATTAGTAAGCTCTTAGGAGTGCCTCAACACTTGGTGACTTGGGTTAACTAACCCGGGATCATCAGCTGAAAATCCACTATCAAGAGCAACCTAACTACAAAGCATTTAGTAGCCCAAAGAGGTGCTGGGCATCAATGTTTTAAGAAGGAATGTGAGCCAAGTGTCTATGGTGAATAATGTGTCAAGTATAAAAAGAAAATGAACTTGCTACACATGACACTCAAATAAAGCTTTTGAATAAAGTAATAGCCAAGGATAAAGGAATAATGAGAGGTCATAGCAGTATGTCACTTGAAACTTGAAGGAAACTTTCTAGGCCTAGGAGTCAATAAGAAGTGAGCATTTGCATATCCACATAAAACCCCATGAACTATCAATAACACTTTGCTAGCATGAACTTCCTCTTCCATTTCATTCTTTCTTCTTAATAAATTCATTTCTTGCTTGGGGACAAGCAAGCTTTAAGTTTGGTGTTGTGATGACAAGTCATCCTAGCCCATTTTAGCTAGTCTTTTTCTTTTGTTTTCATTAGAATTATGCACTTTCTTAAGCTACAAGCAAGCTAATTGAGTAGATTTTCATGTTTCCCTTGATTGAACCAACCATATGTGAATTCATGCCATTTCATGAGGTTTTGAACTATATTTGTTGCATATTGTGGAAGATTGAATACCTCATGATTTTGAGCAAAACTTTGATTAGTTTGGTTGATCAATGATAGGTGAAGAAGGCTTGGAGAAAGGTTGAAGCAAAGAGGAATGGCTAGGAGTGAAGAGAGGACAATGGAATAAGTGAAAATTGAAACGGGTTGCATGAAGTTAGCCCCAACGTTAGCCCCCTAACTTGGAGGCTAACGTTGGGCATATGAATCACTCTTTGGAAGTAGCCAACGTTAGCTCCAACGTTAGCCCCCTAACTTGGAGGCTAACGTTGGAACTTGAGAGTTTCTCCCTGGGCTACCAACGTTTGCGCCAACGTTAGCCCCCTAACTTGGAGGCTAACGTTGGCACTTAAATCACAATGGGGGAGTAGGCAACGTTTGCGCCAACGTTAGCCCCCTAACGTGGAGGCTAACGTTGGCACCAATCACACCAAGCAAGGCCAACGTTAGGGTCAAAGTTAGACCCCTAACGTTGGCGCCAACGTCTAAACCAGAAGAATGTGGTTTGCTGATATGAAAAGTTAGGGTCAAAGTTAGACCCCTAACTTTGACCCTAACGTTGAAGACCAACGTTGGCTAACTCCATTTCCGGTTCAATTGGTTCACTTCGGTTCTTCTTCAATCTTCAAGAGCAATCAACCAAGGCCTCTTTCAACCCAATTCCACCAAGAACAAAGGCCCAACTCAAGGCTTGAAGATCATTTTGGAAAGTGTATAAATAGGATAGAATTCAATTTGTTTAGGGAGCTTTGGCTGGAGAGTTTTCTTTTAGAGCTTTCCTTTTAGAATTTTCATAATAGTTTTCGAAGAGCTTTTGAACTTGAGTGAACTTTAATTTCTTGCTTTCATTGCTTTCAATTTCATTTGACTTTTGTCTTGGATCTTGGATTGGAGAATTGAAGAAATTCTGTTTCAATCTCAATCTTGGATCTCTCTGTTTCCTTTACTGTTAATTGAATTAGCATTTCTGTTTCTGTTACTTGATCTTCATCTCTTTTCTTTGCAATTTACAATTTCCTTGCTATTGTTCTTGTGGGATCTAGGAAGGCATTGAGATCTAGACTTGGTTTTCTAGTCTCTGGGTCCTGAGATCTAAATTCTCATTTCAATTCTCTGTTTAATGCTTTCATTGTTCATTTACTTTGCTGTTATAAGATCCGGTTCAATCCCAACTCCCTTTTCCTCTTCTGTTTGATGCAATTTAGTTTTCCCTTGTTTAAATTCTGCAAATCCTCATCCCAATCCCCTTTACTTTTCAAGCAATTTACATTTCTTGCACTTTAAGATTCTGCAATTTACATTTCTTGCACTTTAAGTTTCTGTCATTTAATTTCTTGTCCTTTAAGTTTCAGCAATTTATTTTCCCGCTCTCTTTAATTTCATGCAATTTACATTCTGCAAATCACAAATCACCCAACCAACACTTGATTCGCTTGACTAAATCAACCACTAAACTAAAATTGCTCAATCCTTCAATCCCTGTGGGATCGACCTCACTTCCGTGAGTTTTTATTACTTGATACGACCCGGTACACTTGCCGGTTAGTTTTGGGTGTTTTGGTAGAAATTCGTTTCTCATCAAAATATCTCATCAATCCAAAGGCCCAAGACTTGAAGAGCTAACTGGAAGATGAGAAGAGTAGTATATATAGGAGTAGCTTTGAATTATTTGAGAGAGTTCCAGGAAGTTGGAAATTAGAATAGAACTACTTCCTGTATTTTACTTTCTCTACTCTTCTAGTTTTCATCATATATTCTCCATCTTTGTTTTCATTTTCCAGAGCTATGAACAACTAAACCCTTTCTTTGGGTTAGGGAGCTCTGTTGTAATTTGATGGATCAATACTAGTTTTCATTATTCTTCTTCTATCTTTTCTCTTGATTTTACTTGAAAGCTTTCGATCTGCATCTAATTGGGTAGTTATCTTGGAAAAGAAACTATTCATACTTGGATCACTTCTGAACCTTGGAAGAGGAATGAAGAGATCAAGCTAGAAATGCTTTCTCATACTGGACCAAATTGGGTTTGGATGGATATGTGACTATAATCCTCTCAATGCTTGATTTGGGAAATGCATGTGGTATAATCAGTGACCATACTTCATCTCTTCTCATGAGCAATTGACCAAGGAATTGGCTATTGATCAAGATTTGAGAGATTGAATTACAAGAAATTGTAATTCAATCACTTAAGATTGCCAAGGAGATCAATGAGTGCATTGATTGAGGAAGAGATGTAAATGTGATTGATCCGGAGAATGCCACATCTCCTAAGCCCAATGAACTCCCCATTTCTGATCTTACCCATTCTCTTTAATTTCTGTCATTTACATTTATGAGCAATTCCCCCATTCCCATTTAAGATTCTGCAATTTACTTTCTGCCATTTACTTTCCCGCATTTAACTTTCTGTAATTCTCAACTCAATTTCTGATTCGCTCAACTAGAACATTCCTCTAATTAAAGTTGCTTGATCAATCAATCCTTGTGGGATTCGACCTTACTCTATTGTGAGTTTTTACTTGACGACAAATTAGGTACACTTGCCGAAGGAAATTTGTTGAGACAAGTTTTCCGTGCATCAGCTAGTGGCGGCCGGAGCTGTTGTGTCCGACTTGTTGGATTGGCTGCACTTCTGATCCTTGGTCACCGGAGGGTGGGGGGTACCTGCAAGAGACTCCGATGCTTAAGTTAGCATATGTATTAAGCAGGTTTATTGTAGAATCAGAATATGAGTTATACCTGGGTACTCCAGTGTATTTATAGTAGTGGGCTGACCTTTCTGATAAGATAAGTTAGTTATCTTATCTTATCTGATCTTATTTCGAGTGAAGTTAGCTTATCGTCAAGGGAACCGCCTTTATCTCTATAGGCTTGGATTGCCTTTGGATTTGGGTCATGTTCCTCTATTTGGGCCCTTTGTTGGGCTTTCCTGTCGATTTGGCCGACCTCTTTGAGAAGAGGTCGGGTAGCCTGACCTGAAGAGGTCGGTCGCTTTGTCACCAATCATCCCAGGTCGGATAACTCGACCCAGGGTATGAACAGTACCCAATTCCTAAAATTTTTCAACCAAAAACACAAACACACTTTTATATCTACCCAATGTTCCCAACTTCCCAAAAATCAAATGATGAACACTCTCACTAGTCTAAGCTAATCAAAGATCCAAACAAGGGACATTTATTATTTTTCACTTAGGCTTGTAATGTGCTACATGATGATCAGACTTTTGATGGTTTAGAATTTCACAAATGAAAGCTCGTTGCAAGTATAGCTTCTAAACCAACAATAGTTCTTTCATACAAAAGTTTGTTTGTCAATAGTACAAACCCCTAAATTTATAAACCGAAGTATTGAACCTCGGGTCGTTCTCCCTAGGAATTGCAACAAAGTATTCTTGTTATTGGTTATGAGTCGTATTTTAGGATTTTGAAGTTTTAGTCAAGAAACATAAATGGCAATGAAAATAAACTAATAACTATAAAAAGCTCTTGGCAAGGTTATGAGAATTAGAAGTCCTATCCTAGTTATCCTCCTCTATTGTGATTACAAATTATCCATTGCTACCACTTTGTTAACCTCTAACCATGGAGGAAAGTCAAATGGATGAATCAACTTGATTCCACAAGTTCTAGCCAACTCCCAAGGGAAAAACTAGCATTAGTGGTATCCAAATCAATTAGCAACTTCTAATTATCGACCAACAAAGGAATTAGATAACTCAAGCATCACTAATTACTCCACCTAGGCCAAGATGAATGAAAATCTATACTAAAATCCAACCAAGCATTTTATCAAACACTTGGGAGGCACAAAAGAAAAGCATAATAAATTGATAACAAGGAGGAAAATCTAACAACAATCAAATATAGGAAATTAACAACAATAATCAAAGAAAACAAGATCTACATGAATTACCTCAAATTGCATTAAAAGAAAATAGAATGAACAAAAGTAAATCTACAAACAAAGTAGAAGAAAGTAATAACAACAATAGAAGAAGGATGAATTAAAACTTAGATCTAAGAACTAAACCTAATCCTAATCCTAATTCTAGAGAGAAGTGAGAGCTTCTCTCTCTAAAACTAAAACTAAACTGGCCTAATGTGTGTGTGTGAACTATGATCATGCCTCCCCTTCATTCCTTGGTCTTTTTAGCCCTTTTTCCGCCAAAGCCCACCTCCAAATAGGGTTGGAAAACCTCCAAAATCGTCAGGCACGTGTTCTATTAAAAAAATTATATATCAGCACTGACGCGTACACACACAGCACGCGTACGCGTCCATGGGCGATTTCGCAAGGTGCGCGTAGGCGGCTGGTGCGTGCACGCGTCCATGGGCGAGTTCAATTCTTTGGCTTTTCATGATCTTCTTCACTTGCATACTTCCTTCTTTGCTCCCTTGATCCATTCTTAGCCTTTTTCAATTCTGAAATCACTAACAACCACATCAAGGCATCTAGTAGAATCAAAGGGAAATAAAATTTCATCAAGTTACAGGTGTAAAAGCATGATTTCGCATTTAAGCACTGATGAGCGGATATTTTATACGCTTTTTGTTGTTAATTTCATGTAGTTTTTAGGATGTTTTAGTTAAGTTTTTAGTATATTTTCATTAGTTTCTAGGAAAAATTCATATTTCTAGACTTTACTATGAGTTTGTGTACTTTTCTGTAATTTCAGGTATTTTCTGGCTGAAATTCAGGGAGCTGAGCAAAAATCTGATTCGGGCTGAAAAAGGATTGCTGATGCTGTTGGATTCTGACCTCTCTGCACTCAGAATGAATTTACTGGAGCTACAAGAGTCCAATTGGCGCGCTTTCAATTGCGTTGGAAAGTAGACATCCAGGGCTTTCCAGCAATATATAATAATCCAAACTTTTCTCAAGGATAGATGACATAAACTGGCGTTCAACGCTAGTTCCATGTTGCAGTCTGGCGTCCAGCGCCAGAAACAGGTTACAAGTTGGAGTTCAACGCCAGAAACAGATTACAACCTGGCGTTGAACGCCCAAAACAGCCCAGGCACGTGAAAAGCTTTAGTCTCAGCCCCAGCACACACCAAGTGGGCCCCAGAAGTGGATTTCTGCACTATCTATCACAGTTTACTCATTTTCTGTAAACCTAGGTTACTAGTTTAGTATTTAAACAACTTTTAGAGATTTATTTTGTATCTCATGACATTTTAGATCTGAAATTTATTCCTTTTGGCAGCATGAGTCTCTAAACCCCATTGTTGGGGGTGAGGAGCTCTGCAGCGTCTCGATGAATTAATGCAAGTACTTCTATTTTCCATTCAAACATGCGTGTTCCTATCTAAGATATTCATTCGCGCTTAATTATGGAGAAGGTGATAATCCGTGACACTCATCATCTTTCTCAACCCATGAATGTGTGCATGACAACCACCTCCGTTCTATATTAGATTGAATGAGTATCTCTTAGAATCCATAATTAGAATCTTCGTGGTATAAGCTAGAATTGATGGCGTCATTCAGGAGAATCCGGAAAGTCTAAACTTTGTCTGTGGTATTCCGAGTAGGATTCTGGGATTGGATGACTGTGACGGGCTTCAAACTCGCGAGTGCTGAGCGTAGTGACAGACGCAAAAGGATAGTAAATCCAATTCCAGTATGATCGAGAACCCCTAGATGATTAGCCGTGCTGTGACAGAGCATTTGGACCATTTTCACTGAGGAGATGGGAAGTAGCCATTAACAACGGTGACACCTTACATAGAGCTTGCCATGGAAGGAACTTTGCACTTTTGCATGCATGAGGGAAGAGGAATACAAGAGAAAAGCTGAAATTCAGAAGACAAAGCATCTCCAAAACCCCAACATATTCTCCATTACTGCATAATAAGTATTTATTTCATACTCTCTTATTTTTCGTAATTCAATTTGATAAGTGAATTGTTTTCCTAACTAAGAGTTATAAGATAACCATAAATTGCTTCAAGCCAACAATCTCCGTGGGATTCGACCCTTACTCACGTAAGGTATTACTTGGATGACCCGGTGCACTTGCGGGTTAGTTGTGCGAATTTGTGAAAAATAGTAATATTGACATTGACATGTAACAAATTTGTGCACCAAGTTTTTGGCGCCGTTGCCGGGGATTGTTCGAGTTTGGACAACTGACAGCTTATTTTATTGCTTAGATTAGGAAAAATTTATCTTTTTAATTTAGAGTCATTACATTTGAGTCTCTTATCTTTATTTTCCCTCTCTTTTTTTTCTTTCTTTCATAACTCAGTTGGCTAGAGCGTTGGTCTATGTTCTTGGTAATTGGGTATCTTGTTTTTAAAATCTTTCTTTTCAAAAATAATTTTTCTTTGATCAAATCTTGTGCCAAACTTTAAGTTTGGTGTTTTCTTGTTGATTTCTCTTTGGTTTTCGAAAATTCTATTTTGGTTTTCTAAAAATTTTAAGTTTGGTGTTCTACCTTCATGTTCTTGTTGTTCTTGTGATTCTTCAAAGTGTTCTTGAGTCTTTCTTCTGTTTTGATCTTAAAATTTTTAAGTTTGGTGTTCCTTGGTGTTTTCCCTCCAAAATTTTTGAAAACAAGGAGTTTTAGATTTAAAAATTTTAAGTTTTGTGTCTTTTGTGTGTTTTTCTCTTTCATCATAAAATTCAAAAATAAAAAAAAATTCAGATCTGACTATTTTTAAGCTAATATTTCGAAATTCTTCATAAAAATTCAGATTTCAATTTCAAAAGATCTATCTTATCATATCTTTTTCAAAACTTCCTAACCATTTTTCTTCTTTCTCTCCATTTTTTGAAAATCTTCACGCATTTTTGTTTATTTTAATTTAATTTATTTTATTTTCGAAATAAATAAATAAATAAATAAATAAAAATAATTTTTTCTCTATTTTACATCATCTCCCTTTCTCCATCATGGATCTAAGTGGAAATGAACAGTCCAGAAGGACTCTGGGGTCATATGCTAACCCCACCACTGCTTCATATGGGAGTAGTATCAGTATACCCTCCATTGGAGTCAGTAGCTTTGAGTTGAATCCTCAGCTCATTCTCATGGTGCAACAAAGTTTCCAGTATTCCGATCTTCCACAGGAAGAACCTACAGAGTTTCTGGCACAGTTTTTATAAATTGCTGACACAGTACATGATAAGGAAGTAGATCAGGATGTCTACAGATTATTACTGTTCCCATTTGCTGTAAAAGACCAAGCAAAGAGGTGGTTAAATAACCAACCTAAGGCTAGCATAAAGACATGGAAGCAGGTGATAGAAAAATTCCTGAATCAATACTTTCCTCCAAAACGGATGACACAGCTAAGGCTGGACATCCAAGGCTTTAAACAAGGAGATAATGAATCCCTTTATGATGCCTGGGAGAGATACAGAGAGATGCTAGGAAAATGCCCCTCTGAAATGTTTTCAGAGTGGGTTCAGCTAGACATCTTCTATTATGGGCTTACAGAAAGAGCTCAGATGTCTCTAGACTACTCAGCTGGTGGATCTATCCACATGAGGAAGACAATTGAAGAAGCTCAAGAGCTCATTGATACAGTTGCCAGAAATCAGCTTCTGTACTTAAGCAGCGAACCTTCCATGAAAGAAGAGGCTAAAACAGTGACTACTGAACTCAGTCCTGCTGAACAAGCTACTGAATTTAATCAGCAATTGGATTTTCTAACAAAAAAGTTAGCCGAATTCAAGGAGAGACTACAAGAGACAAGGATGGCTAATATAAATATGGAAGAACAATTAAAGCAAACAAAGCAGCAGCTGTCAAAACAAATAACAGAAGAATGCCAAGCAGTTCAATTAAGAAGTGGGAAAACATTAAATACCCCACCTCAAGGTAGCAGGAAGCCAAGAAATGAGCAAACTACCCAAATTCCATTTGAGGATAGTAAGAGCCCGGGAAAAAATAATTCTGGCGCTAAAACGCCAAAAATTGGGTGGAAGGCTGGCGCTGAACGCCCAAACCATGCTCAGGACTGGCGTTCAACGCCAGAAACAAGCAAGGAACTGGCGTTGAACGCCCAAAGGAAGCACAGTTCTGGCGTTCAGACGCCAGGAACAGATGAGGAGTTGGCATCTAACGTCACTCCAGCTTCCAACCCCGGCACTCAATTGCCAGTGAGGGATCAAACACACACAAGTGCTGATGACAACCCCTCTAAAAGGGTTTCTTCAACCACTTCTGTAGGAAATAAACCTGCAACAACCAAAGTTGAGGAATATAAAGCCAAGAAACCTTATCCTCAAAAACTCCGCCAAGAGGAACAGGATAAGCAATTTGCTCGCTTTGTAGATTATCTCAGGACTCTTGAAATAAAGATTCCGTTTATAGAAGCACTTGAGCAAATACCTTCTTATGCCAAGTTCATGAAAGAGATCTTAAGTCATAAGAAGGATTGGAGAGAAACTGAAAAAGTTCTCCTCACTGAAGAATGCAGTGCAGTCATTCTGAAAAGCTTCCCTGAAAAGTTTAAAGATCCCAGAAGCTTTTTGATACCATGCATATTAGAGGGTAATTACACCAAGACAGCCTTATGTGATCTTGGGGCAAGCATCAACCTAATACCTGCATCAACTATCAGAAAGCTTGGTTTAACTGAAGAAGTTAAACCAACCCGGATATGTCTCCAACTTACTCATGGCTCTATTAAATACCCATCAGGCGTGATTGAGGACATGATTGTCAGGGTTGGGCCATTCGTTTTTCCCACTGACTTCGTAGTGCTGGAGATGGAGGAGCACAAGAGTGCTACTCTCATTCTAGGAAGACCTTTCCTAGCAATTGGACGAACTCTCATTGATGTTCAAAAGGGGGAAGTCACCCTGAGAGTCAATGAGGATGAGTTTAAGTTGAATGCTGTCAATTCCATGCAGCATCCAGACACACCAAAAGACTGTATGAAAGTTGATCTTATTGACTCTTTGGTGGAGGAGATCAACATGGCTGAGAGTCTCGAATCAGAACTGGAAAACATCTTTAAAGATGTTCCGCCTGATCTAGAGGATTCAGAGGAATTGAAAGAGTCTCTGAAATTTCCTCAGGAAGAGGAAAAACTTCCTAAACCCGAGCTCAAACCATTACCACCATCCCTGAAATATGCATTTCTAGGAGAAGGTGATACTTTTCCAGTGATCATAAGCTCTGCTTTAAATCCACAGGAAGAGGAAGCACTAATTCAAGTGCTAAGGACACACAAGACAGCTCTTGGGTGGTCCATAAGTGACCTTAAGAGCATAAGCCCAGCTAGATGCATGCACAAGATCTTATTGGAGGACAATGCTAAGCCAGTGGTTCAACCACAGAGGCGGCTAAATCCTGCAATGAAGGAAGTGGTGCAGAAAGAGGTCACCAAATTACTGGAGGCTGGGATTATTTATCCTATTTCTGATAGCCCCTGGGAGAGCCCTGTTCAAGTTGTCCCCAAAAAGGGAGGCATGACAGTGGTTCATAATGAAAAAAATGAATTGGTTCCTACAAGAACAGTTACAGGGTGGCGCATGTGTATTGACTACAGAAGGCTCAATACAGCCACCAGGAAGGATCATTTTTCTTTACCATTCATAGACCAGATGCTAGAGAGACTAGCAGGTCATGATTATTACTGCTTTTTGGACGACTATTCAGGCTACAACCAAATTGCAGTAGATCCCCAGGATCAAGAGAAAACAGCATTCACATGTCCATCTAGAGTATTTGCTTACAGAAGGATGCCATTTGGGCTGTGTAATGCACCTGCAACCTTTCAGAGATGCATGCTCTCTATTTTCTCTGATATGGTGGAAAAATTTCTGGAAGTCTTCATGGATGACTTCTCAGTATATGGAGACTCATTCAGCTCCTGTCTTGATCACTTGACACTGGTTTTGAAAAGATGCCAAGAGACCAACCTGGTTTTAAACTGGAAAAAATGTAACTTTATGGTGACTGAAGGGATTGTCCTTGGGCATAAAATTTCAAACAAGGGAATAGAGGTGGATCAAGCTAAAATAGAGGTAATTGAAAAATTACCACCACCTGCCAATTTTAAAGGAATCAGAAGCTTTCTGGGGCATGCAGGATTCTATAGGAGGTTTATAAAGGATTTTTCAAAAATTGCAAAACCCCTAAGCAACCTGCTAGTTGCTGACACGCCATTTTTGTTTGACATAGAGTGCCTGCAAGCGTTTGAAACTCTGAAAGCTAAGCTGGTCACAGCACCAGTTATCTCTGCACCAGACTGGACATTACCATTCGAATTAATGTGTGATGCCAGTGATCACGACATTGGTGCAGTACTGGGGCAGAGGCATGACAAACTTCTGCATGTCATTTATTATGCTAGCCGTGTTTTAAATGATGCACAGAAAAATTATAGAACCACAGAAAAGGAATTGCTTGCAGTGGTCTATGCCATTGACAAGTTTAGATCATACTTAGTAGGATCAAAAGTGATTGTGTACACTGACCATGCTGCTCTTAAATATCTACTTACAAAGCAGGATTCAAAACCCAGGCTTATAAGATGGGTATTACTTCTGCAAGAGTTTGATATAGAAATAAGAGACAGAAAAGGGACAGAAAACCAAGTGGCTGATCATCTGTCCCAAATAGAGCCAGTAGAAGGGGCGCCCTCTCCCTCTATTGAGATCTCTGAAACCTTTCCGGATGAGCATTTGTTCGCCATTCAGGAAACACCATGGTTTGCAGACATTGCAAACTATAAAGCTGCAAGGTTCATACCCAAGGCATACACCAGGCAACAAAAGAAAAAATTAATTTCTGATGCAAAGTACTACTTGTGGGATGAACCCTATCTCTTTAAGAGATGTGCAGACGGAATAATCCGTAGGTGTGTGCCTAGAGAAGAAGCACAGAGCATCTTATGGCATTGCCATGGGTCACAATATAGAGGTCATTTCGGAGGTGAGCGAACAACCACCAAGGTCCTCCAATGTGGTTTCTACTGGCCTACACTCTACAGAGATTCCCGAGAGTTTGTACCTAACTGTGACAGTTGCCAGAGAGCTTGTAATTAGCCTCATAGTTACGCCATGCCTCAACAAGGAATCTTGGAGATTGAGTTGTTTGATGTATGGGGAATTGATTTCATGGGGCCTTTCCCACCATCATACTCAAACACTTATATTCTGGTGGCAGTTGACTATGTATCAAAATGGGTAGAGGCCATTGCCACACCCACCAATGATACTAAACAGTGCTGAAGTTCCTCCAGAAATATATATTCAGCAGGTTTGGTGTCCCTAGGGTACTAATCAGTGATGGGGGCACTCACTTCTGCAATAAACAGCTTTACTCTGCCATGGTCCGGTATGGGATTCGCCACAGGGTGGCGACTCCATATCATCCACAGACAAATGGGCAGGCTAAAGTTTCTAATAGAGAACTGAAAAGAATCCTGGAACGGACTGTAAGTACCCATAGAAAGGATTGGGCACGAAGCTTGGATGATGCTCTGTGGGCTTACAGAACAGCATTCAAGACTCCTATAGGGACCTCTCCGTACCAACTTGTGTATGGTAAGGCTTGTCACCTGCCCGTGGAACTGGAACATAAGGCCTACTGGGCAACCAGATTCCTAAACTTTGATGCCAAATTAGCTGGAGAAAAAAGATTGCTCCAGCTGAATGAGCTAGAGGAATTCAGATTCACTGCTTTCGAAAATGCCAAGCTTTATAAAGAGAAATCTAAAAGGTGGCATGACAGAAAGCTGTCATCTAGAATCTTTGAACCACGACAAAAGGTTGTGTTGTTTAACTCTAGGCTCAGGCTATTCCCAGGGAAACTGAAATCCCGGTGGAGGGGACCATATATGATTACAAGTGTATCACCATATGGTTATGTGGAGCTTCAAGACATTGATTCTGATAAGAAGTTCATTGTTAATGGACAGAGAATCAAGCACTATCTTGAAAGCAATGTTGAGCAAGAGTGCTCAAGGCTGAAGCTAGATTAAAAGCTCAGCAAGGTCCAGCTAAAGACAATAAAGAAGCGCTTGCTGGGAGGCAACCCAGCCATTGGGAAGACTTTTTCTGTTATTTTGCCCTATTCTTGATTTTATTTGTTTATATAAAGTTCATTGCTACTAAGGTAAAGAGTCAATTGTATAAGTTCACAGGGTTACAGAAGGATTCAGCACACAAAACAGAGAAAGAGAGCTCACTGGCAAAAAAACGCCAGTAAAAGTCTGTTTTGGGCGTTCAACGCCCAAAAGAAGCATCCACTGGGCGTTGAACGCTAGTAAGGATAGCTATCTGGGCGTTAAACACCAGAAAGAAGCATCTTCTGGGCGTTGAACGCCAAAAAGAAGCTCCTTCTGGGCGTTTAACGCCAGATTTACAGCGTCCTTGGCGTTTAGAAAAACGCCCAGTGACAAAGGAGTTCCTGGCGTTCAACGCCAGAAA
The DNA here is from genome assembly GCF_003086295.3 of Arachis hypogaea. Taxonomy (NCBI): domain Eukaryota; kingdom Viridiplantae; phylum Streptophyta; class Magnoliopsida; order Fabales; family Fabaceae; genus Arachis; species Arachis hypogaea. The sequence goes on from NC_092054.1 coordinate 90,972,907, forward strand.
GAAGCAACAGTTGGGCGTTGAACGCCCAGGAGAAGCAGCAATTGGGCGTTTACTTCATATTTTTCATTTTAATTTCAATTTTCATGTTTCAATTCATGATTTCTTGCATAAACATGTTACAAACCCTGATTTCTAAAATCCCTAATTTCTAAAAACCCTACTTTAAAAATATCAAATGTATCTTAATCCATAAACACAAATTCTTTTTCAATCCAATCCAACTCTTTTTCAAAAATTTCCAAAACAAATCTATCTCTTTTCCTTCTAAAATCCTTTCAACTCATCAATATCTTTTTCAAATCTCCACATTATCTTTTTCAAAATCCAAATTTATCTTTTTCAAATATCTTTCATATCTTTTCAATTTTAAATCACATCTTTTTATATCATACTTATTTTTTTTTTAAATCATATCTTCTATCTTATCTTTTTTTAAAATTTTCGAAAACCCACCCCCTCCCTTTTAAATCCACATTCGGCCTCCCTCCTCTCATCCACCATTCGATACTAGCTCTCCTTCTATCCCTCTCCTTTCTTTTCTTTTGCTTGAGGACAAGCAAACCTCTAAGTTTGGTGTGTTTATCTGTGATCATTAAATTATACCCACTAAGATCATGGCTCCTAAAGGAAAACAAACCACTTCAAGAGGCAAGAAAGAGAGTATTCCAAAACCACTTTGGAATCAAGGGAAGTTCTTAACCAAAGAACATTCAGACCATTACTACAAAATAATGGGTCTAAGATCAGTGATCTCGGAAGTTAAGTTCGATCTGAAGGAAGATGAATATCCGGAGATCCAAGAGCAGATTCGAAATAGGAACTGGGAAGTCCTAGCTAATCCTGAAACAAAAGTGGGAAGGAATATGGTTCAGAAGTTCTATGCTAATCTGTGGCAAACAGACAGGTAGAGAATATCTGGAACTGCCCTCTATGACTATCGGACTATGGTCAGAGGAAAGATTGTTCACATCCACCCTGACAAAATCAGGGAGATCTTTAAGCTACCTCAGCTGAAAGATGACCCAGACTCCTTCAATAGGAGAATGATGAGAACAAACAAGGGCCTGGATAAGATTCTAGAGGATATATGCATCACTGGAGCCAGTGGACCACCAGCAGCAAGGGTGTCCCAAATCAACTCAAGAGAGAAGATCTCAAACCAGTCGTCAGAAGATGGCTGGACTTCATTGGGCGTTCTATATTGCCCACTAGCAACCGTTCTGAAGTCACCGTCAAAAGAGCAGTGATGATCCATTGCATTATGTTGGGAAAAGAAGTGGAAGTTCATCAACTGATTCCATCTGAATTTTACATACTTGCAAACAAGAACTTCAAAGATGCCAGGTTGGCTTATCCAAGCCTAATCTCTATGCTCTGCAAAGATGCTGGAGTAAGGATGGGAATAACGGAGTACATCTCAGTGAAGCAACCAATCACTAAAATCACAATGGAAAAACAACAAATGCAGGATGACCCCATCAAGAGGAGGGCACAAGAATTCCTCCCAGAAGTCCTTCAATTTGAATATTGGGAATAGCTTGAAGCATCTGTCACCAAGTTGCAAGAATCTATGGACTAAATAAAGGAAGAACAGCAAAATCAAAACAGTATGCTCTGCAAACTGCTCAGGGAACAAGAAGAGCAAGGGCGTGACTTAAAGGAACTGAAGCGTCAGAAGTTATCTCTTGAAGGACCAAGCACTCCACAAACTAGAGGAACATCCACATCCAAAACTCAAGGTTGTTGAGCTCTAATCTTAACCTTGACTCTGTGATAATTGTTCTTATTTTAGTTTTACCTTAGAAGTTATAGTGGTAATTAGTAGTTATTTTATCTCCAATTAAGCTATAATTTATTTTTCTCATCATCATTAAACATGAATAAAATAGAAGATTTTCTTTAGAATAAGGAGGCAATATTTTTCGAATTTTTAATAAAACAAATTCTAATTGTTTACATGCGGTGGCAATGCTTTCTGCCTTCTGAATGAATGCCTGAACAGAGCATATGTCTTTGGAATTTTATGTTCTTGAATGTTAAATATGTTGGCTGTTGAAAGAATAATGAACATGAGACATGTTATTGATAATCTGAAAAATCATAAAAATGATTCTTGAAGCAAGAAAAAGCAGTGAATACAAAGCTTGCAAAAAAAAAAACAAGCAGAAAAAGCCAATAGCCCTTAAAACCAAAAGAAAAGGGTAGTAAAAAGATCCAAGGCTTTGAGCATCAATGGATAGGAGGGCCTAAGGGAATCAAATCCTGGTCTAAGCGGCTAAACCAAGATGTCCCTAACCATGTGCTTGTGGCGTGAAGGTGTCAAGTGAAAACTTGAGCTGAGCGGTTAAAGTCAAGGTCCAAAGCAAAAAGAAGAGTGTGCTTAAGAACCCTGGACACCTCTCATTGGGGACTTTAGCAAAGCTGAGTCACAATCTGAAAAGGTTCACCCAATTATGTGTCTGTGGCATTTATGTATCCGGCGGTAATATTGGAAAACAAAGTGCTTAGGGCCACGGCCAAGACTCATAAAAGTAGCTGTGTTCAAGAATCAACATACTGAACTAGGAGAATCAATAACACTATCTGAATTCTAAGTTCCTATAGATGCCAATCATTCTGAGCTTCAATGGATAAAGCGAGATGCCAAAACTGTTCGGAAGCAAAAAGCTACTAGTCCCGCTCATTTAATTAGAATCTGAGCTTCATTGAAAAACTCGGAGATATTATTGCTTCGTGACTTATTTGTATTCTACTTTATTTGTCTAGTTGCTTGGGGACAAGCAACAGTTTAAGTTTGGTTTTGTGATGAGCGGATATTTTATACGCTTTTTGGGGTTAATTTCATGTAGTTTTTAGGATGTTTTAGTTAAGTTTTTAGTATATTTTCATTAGTTTCTAGGAAAAATTCATATTTCTGGACTTTACTATGAGTTTGTGTACTGTTCTGTAATTTCAGGTATTTTCTGGCTAAAATTGAGGGAGCTGAGCAAAAATCTGATTCGGGCTGAAAAAGGATTGCTGATGTTGTTGGATTCTGACCTCTCTGCACTCGGAATGAATTTTCTGGAGCTACATGAGTCCAATTGGCGCGCTTCCAATTGCGTTGGAAAGTAGACATCCAGGGCTTTCCAGCAATATATAATAGTCCATACTTTTCTCCAGGATAGATGACGTAAACTGGCGATCAACGCCAGTTCCATGTTGCAGTCTGGCGTCCAGCGCCAGAAACAGGTTACAAGTTGGAGTTCAACGCCAGAAACAGGTTACAACCTGGCGTTGAACGCCCAAAACAGCCCAGGCACGTGAGAAGCTTTAGTCTCAGCCCCAGCACACACCAAGTGGGCCCCAGAAGTGGATTTCTGCACTATCTATCACAGTTTACTCATTTTCTGTAAACCTAGGTTACTAGTTTAGTATTTAAACAACTTTTAGAGATTTATTTTGTATCTCATGACATTTTAGATCTGAACTTTGTACCTTTTGGCAGCATGAGTCTCTAAACCCCATTGTTGGGGGTGAGGAGCTCTGCAGCGTCTCGATGAATTAATGCAAGTACTTCTATTTTCCATTCAAACATGCGTGTTCCTATCTAAGATATTCATTCGCGCTTAATTATGGAGAAGGTGATAATCCGTGACGCTCATCACCTTCCTCAACCCATGAACGTGTGCATGACAACCACCTCCGTTCTATATTAGATTGAATGAGTATCTCTTAGATTCCATAATCAGAATCTTCGTGGTATAAGCTAGAATTTATGGCATCATTCAGGAGAATCCAGAAAGTCTAAACCTTATCTGTGGTATTCCGTGTAGAATTCTGGGATTGGATGACTGTGACGGGCTTCAAACTCGCGAGTGCTGGGCGTAGTGACAGACGCAAGAGGATAGTAAATCCTATTCCAGTATGATCGAGAACCTCTAGATGATTAGCCGTGCTGTGACAGAGCATTTGGACCATTTTCACTGAGGAGATGGGAAGTAGCCATTGACAACGGTGACACCTTACATAGAGCTTGCCATGGAAGGAACTTTGCACTTTTGCATGCATGAGGGAAGAGGAATACAAGAGAAAAGCTGAAATTCAGAAGACAAAGCATCTCCAAAACCCCAACATATTCTCCATTATTGCATAATAAGTATTTATTTCATACTCTCTTATTTTTCGTAATTCAATTTGATAAGTGAATTGTTTTCCAGACTAAGAGTTACAAGATAACCATAGATTGCTTCAAGCCAACAATCTCCGTGGGATTCGACCCTTACTCACGTAAGGTATTACTTGGACGACCCAGTGCACTTGCTGGTTAGTTGTGCGAATTTGTGAAAAATAGTAATATTGACATTGACATGTAACAAATTCATGCACCAAGCACAAATGTGGGATCAATCACAAAATCATGTTATTTCATTGAGTAAATGTGAGAAAAGGTTGTCAAAATGCTCTAAATTCAACACAAGATAAACCCTACAAAAGGAGTTTATCAACCTCCCCACACTTAAACCGAGCATGTCCTCATGCTTAACCAGGAATGAAGTAAAGGGTATCACATTTATTTAATACAACTAAACTACCTATATGCAACTATCTAAATGAATGCAACTAACTATATGAATGCTAATGCTTGGTCAAAACAAATCAAATTCCGAGAGAACACATGTAAGCACAAAGGGCTCAAACAATGGAAATCAAACCTATCCCACAATTGTATTGAATTATCAAAAGAGTTTACAAACTTGCATGAATATAGGTGATAATGGTGAGTATATGTAATTGAGCAATCGAACTCTCACCGGATGTGTATCCGCTCTATTCACTCAAGTGTTTGGGGGTTGATTCACTCAGTTCTCCCCTAATCATGCTTTCTAAAATTTGTTTTTCTTCTAACAATCAACATTTATTTCATGCATGCATACAAGTATCATGAGGTCTTTTCTTTAGGTTGTGATGGGGCTAGGGTCAAGGTAAGGATGTATATTTGGTCAAGTGATCTTGAAATTGGAATCTTTGATAAGTTTAAACTTCCCACCTAACCTATGACATCCTATACAATTTTAAAGCTAACCTAACTACCCATTTTTCTCACTTTTCCACATACTCATACATTTCCTTTCATTTCACAACTCATATGGATTGATTTTATTGAGCTTCACTTTGCTTTGGGGCATTTTGTCCCCCTTTTTTATTTCTTTCTTTCTCTTTTTTTTTCTTTCTTTTTGTTTCTTTTCCTTTTTCTTTTGTTTTTCTCATTTTTTTATTTTCTTTCAAACTATATACAAGGACATCAATGCATAAGTTCTATACATTTTATCAATACATGAGCATGTACCCAATTCCAAATAATTTCAATAAAAATACAAAACTACCCTTTTATTCTCCCAATGTCCCAAGACTCCCACACTTGAATGATACATACACTCTATTTCAATCAAAACAAGTTTCATATGAAAAAGGGTCAACTAGGTCTTAACAATTCCAAAATAGTTTCTAATCACAACCACAAGCTAAAAGGCTAATTATATAAAGAAAGACCCAACTAAAGTATGAAATCCACACCCACACTATCTACATCCAAAATGAGAGAGTATGCAACATAGAAGTATCCAAAATATCCAAAATAACCAATATATACAATAGTGTGCAAAATAAGATAACTAGGAAAGCATAACTAAGAAAATAGCCGAAATGTTCACCGATCTACTGACGGTGCCAACGGCAACCTCCCCACACTTAAGATCAAGCATCATCTACGATGCTAATCCTCAGGCTCAAGGAGAGGTACACCGGTCGGCTCTGGCTCTGGCTGGGGTTGTGGCTGAGGCTGAGGTGTCTCCTGGGCAGCCTAGGTCTGTAGTGGTGGTGGTGGTGCCACATGAACCGGCTCCTCCTCATTTGTATCCTCATCATGTAAATCACCATGCCCCTCCTCATGGGTCTCCTCATCTGAACCGGAGGACTCTGAAAGAGGGGGTAGCTCAAAACCCTGGGCCACAAACATCTGGTCAATCCGGTCCAGACGACGTGTGAGCTGGCGCTTGCTGCGCTCCATGAACCGGAAAAGACGTTGAACCAATAAGTAGGTCAGCTGGGGTGCTGGTGGTGGTGGTAAGGGAATAGCTGCTGCTGCTGTAGAAGCTCCTGCTGGGGCTGATGACGAAAAGGGTCCAACTCCCTCTTCTACTACTCTAGCTCCAGATCGGCGTTGAGAAGGAGGCTTTTCGTTCACCAGGACCCCCATGGAATGGTCACCGGCTCCTTCTTAGGGAGCGGTGGGGGCGGTGACACGTCCTCCGGTAGCCACGGAACACCGGCCCGCTGGGCCATCTGTGTGACAAGGATGAAAAATGGAAAAGATCCTCTGATGTGGGCCTGCCACATGAACAGCCTGATCAGCCGGGGGAAATAGACCTCCTTCTCCTCTAGCACACAGCTGATCAGGATCAACATAGCAACGGGGATCTGTAGTGCGGAATTTCTAACCCACAAACTAACCGGCAAGTGCACCGGGTCGTACCAAGTAATACCTTACGTGAGTAAGGGTCGATCCCACGAGGATTGAAGGTTCAAGCAACAATGGTTAATTGATTTATTTAGTTAGGCAAACAGAAAGTAATGTTTAAAGACATGCAGATGAATAAGTTAGGAATAAAATATTGAGAAAGCAGTTAAGGTTTCAGAGTTATCTATTTTTCCTTATTAATTTTTCTTACTAACTATTTTAATCATGTAGGATTTAATTATGGCAAACTATATGTGACTAGACCTTAATTCCTTAGACCTTTCTAGTCTCCTCTAAAATTCATCAACAGCCAATTCCTTGGTCAATTAATTTCAATTAGAGGGTGATGATCAAATTTCAGTTTATATGCCACAAAAATTTTAATTACCCAAAAATAAAAGGATTATATGTCACGTATCCCATTAAATCTAGATAATTAAAATTTAGGAGAATATTTTTCAAGCTGTTTTTCAAGTAAAGAGCTTTTCTAAGTTTTACAAGAACTCAAATAGAAAGAGGGTCATACTTCCGTTCCACCCAAATTCATAAGATAAAAAGCAAAAATAATTCTTAAATTATAAATCCATACATAAATTAAAATAGAAAAAGCAATAAAATCAATCCATACAAAAAGACAGAGCTCCTAACCTTAACAATAGAGGATTAGTTGCTCATGGTTCAGAGTAAAAAGTTATGGAATACAGAATGTAAATTTGGAATGGAATCGGAAGTCTCCCTCCGGGGCCTCCCCCAAAAGAGAGGTTTCTTCTCCCTTTTATAACTAATCCTAATAAATTTAAAATCTAATTTTTAAAATTAAAATAATATCTTTTCCTAGAATTCAAATTTGAATTTAAATCAAAATTAACTAAATAATCAAGTCTTCAACTGATGGGTGGGGACCACTTGTTTTGTCCATTCTGCAGCTTCTAATATGTGTTTTCTGGGCTGGAAACTGGGTTAAAACAGCCCAGAAATCGCTCCCAACATTTTTCTGGATTTTTCTGCACGTGGCGCATGTAACGTGTACGTGTCAGTCACGCGTACCCGTCGATGGTCTTTTTCGTGAGTCACGCGGACGCGTCGGTCACGCGCACGCGACGCTGTGCAAATTTTCGAATCACGCGTACACGTCAGTCACACGTACGTGTCGCCATGGAAAGCTCTAAATCACGCGCACGCGTCAGTCACGCGTGCGCGTCACTCCTCGCTGCCATCTTTTTTGCTTCTTACGCTGCAGAAACTCTATCAAATCAAGCCGAATGCTACCTAAAAGAAACATTATTGCACAAAACTCAAAAGAGCATCCATAGTGGCTAAAATATAATTAATTCTTAATTAAACTCAACAAATTACATGCAAATTCACTAGAAAAAGATAGGAAAGATGCTCACGCATCACAACACCAAACTTGAATTGTTGCTTGTCCTCAAGCAACCAAAACTAATATAGGCTTAGGATGTGAATTTGCATGTAAATGAGAGTTCGATTAAGCTCATGTCTTTTCTTATAGTGGGATTTACAACTGGAATCCTGAATAGTTTTGACATCTCACTTTATCCTTTGAAGTTCAGAATGATTGGCATCTATAGGAACTCAGAATTCAGATAGTGTTATTGATTCTCCTAGTTCAGTATGTTGATTCTTGAACACAGCTACTTTATGAGTCTTGGCCGTGACCCTAAGCATTTTATTTTCCAGTATTACCACCGGATACATAAATGCCACAGACACATAACTGCGTGAACCTTTTCAGATTGTGACTCAGCTTTGCTAGAGTCCCCAGTTAGAGGTGCCCAGAGTTCTTAAGCACACTCTTTTTGCTTTGGACCACGACTTTAACCGCTCAGTCTCAAGCTTTTCACTTGACACCTTCACGCCACAAGCACATGGTTAGGGACAGCTTGATTTAGCCGCTTAGGCCAGGAATTTATTCCTTTGGGCCCTCCTATCCATTAATGCTCAAAGCATTGGATCCTTTTTACCCTTTTCCTTTAAAGGGTTCTTGGCTTTTTCTGCTTGCTTTTTATTTTTTATTTTTTTATTTTTTTATTTTTTTATTTTTATTTTATTTTTTTTTACGCAAGCTTTGTGTTTTTCATTGCTTTTTCTTGCTTCAAGAATTAATTTTATGATTTTTTAGATTATCAATAACATTTCTCTTTTTTTCATCATTCTTTCCAGAGCCAACAATTTTAACATTCATAAACTTCACTATCAAAAATATGCACTGTTCATGTCATGCATTCAGAGTCACAGAAAATACCACCATATTTAAGTAAATAAGACTATTCTTCAATATAGACCCCCTTTTTCATGCAATATATCACTCCTGTAATTTTTTTTATTTGGATTCAAGCTCAGTGAGTAATATATGAGACATCTTTTTAGAATTAAGCAATTAAGAGAAAACTAAACTAGTCCTAGGATTCTAACTAATAAAGGATCATGCAGCAAACATAGCAAAATAGCAGAAAACCGGAACATAACATAGCAAAAGAGGGGAGGAATAAAAAATAAAAATGAAAGGAACTCAACCACCTTAGTTATCCTAACAGTCATTTTATTCTTCAGGTTGTGCTCCTCAGTGAAGATGATTCGCCTCCCTTTTGGTGCCATAGGAATAAACAGAAAACCCTTAAGCAAAGCGTCATATTTTTTTTTTTGGCTCCTGTTCTAAGATAGCTGCATGATCTCAAAAACAGTAAAAATTTAGTAAAAATCAAATAAGTAAGAAAAATACTACTAATAAAAATAAAACAAAATAAAGCTAAGAATGAAAAGGAATGATCATACCACGGTGGGTTGTCTCCCACCTAGCACTTTTAGTTAAAGTCCTTAAGTTGGACATGTGGTGAGCTCCTTGCCATGGTGGCTTGTGCTTGTATTGATCTAGGAATTTCCACCAATGTTTATAAATCCAATGGCCACCGGGATTCCAAACTAGGCGCATAACTTCTTCGAGCACGTTGAAGCAAGTGACAAGGCCCCATGAGTGTTGATTGTGGAAATGAATTCCAGGGACCCAAACCTTGCTTTTATACCCGTCTCCTTGTGGATTACCATTGTTCTCACCGGGTGGCAAGCGATTTGAATTCTCACAGAGACATCCAAACAACCTTCTAGACCCATTCAATTGAGGTCTACACCAATCCTTACACTTCAATTTGGAGCATGCAACCATATTGAACCTTGCTTGACAACTCTTACCACTAACCATCTTCCTCTTACTCTTAATGCCACAAAGAGCTCTAAGTTGACCACCCATCTCCAGTAGCCCATATTCAAGTGGGAAAGTAAAGGTTAAGGATAGGAATTTTCCCCTCTTGAATGTTGTATTGGATGGTAATGGCCTTGGGAGAGGTCTTGCAAGCTCCACTCCCTTGTGTTCTTCTTTGAATTCTACCACCTCTTTGCAAGCTTCCTCAATTTCAACCTTTTCCTCTTGGTAGCTGTCTTCTAATTCAATCTATTCTTCATTGCTTACCAAGGGTATGGGAGGTTGTGCATCTTCCTCCTTTGTGGGTGCATCTTCCTCCTTTGTTTTTACATCTTCCTCTTCTTCCATGTGTGAGGATGGAAAGTTCTCTAATTCACTGGAGTATGAACTCCTTTGATTGATTTCCTCACTTTCTTCTATAGGATCTTGTATTATATCTCTTGGGAGGGAATTTGCTTGCTCCTCTTCCTGTGGTTTGATAATCGACTGCACATGCTTATCTACATTTTTGACACTTGTCTTTATATCATGTAAGAATTTTTTCATGAGAAGCTCAAAATCTGATGGTATTTGAGATGAATAAGGAGGAGGTGATGGTTCTTGATAAGTGTAAAAAGAGGATGGTGCTTGGTATGAATAGGGAGATAGTGGCTCTTGATATGGGTAGAAAGATGATAGTTCTTGATATGGATAGAGAGGTGGTGGTTCTTGGTATGGATATGAAGATGGTGGTTCTTGATATGAATATGGAGATGGTGGTTCTTGATAGTTGGAACATGGAGTATTAAAGTTTCTTTGGTTTTGGCCTTGCCAACCAAATTTCGGGTAGTTCCTCCATCCATAATCATATGAATTACTACTTGGGTGGGATTAGTAACCTATGTGATCTCTCTCCATTATTTTTCCTTAGCACAACACACCAAACAGAATTAAACGCACCATGTGGTAAACAGGAAAGTAAAGAAGAAAGAGCAGAATTCTAAAGATTAAAATAAGAAAAATTAAAATAAAACTAACTAGGAAACACCAAACTTAATTTCAGAAAAAAAAATATTAGTGCTATTTATTTATTTAAAATTATTTTATTTTATTTTTTATTTTTATTTTTAAAAAAAAATTTGTTTTTTTTAATTAATAAAAAAAAGAAAGAAAATGAAATAGGAGAGGGGGGTTGCTAACGAAAAAAAAGAAAACAAGGGAAATTTTTAATTTTATTTAAATTTTTTTTGAAAAAATAATAAAATAATATTTAAATAAAATTAAAATTAAAACGCCTAATATAAATAATCAAACAACTAATAGTTGTTAATCATAGTCAATCCCTGGCAACGGCACTAAAAACTTGGTGCGGAATTTCTAACCCACAAACTAACCGGCAAGTACACCGGGTCGTACCAAGTAATACCTTACGTGAGTAAGGGTTGATCCCACGAGGATTGATGGATCAAGCAACAATGGTTAATTGATTTATTTAGTTAGGAAAACAGAAAGTAATGTTTGAGAGCTCAAAATCATTAAATTAATAAATTTAGATGTTTGAAGACAGGCAGATGAATAAGTTGGGAATAAAATATTGAGAAAGCAGTTAAGGTTTCAGAGTTATCTATTTTTCCTTATTAATTTTTCTTACTAACTATTTTAATCATGTAGGATTCAATTTATGGCAAACTATATGTGACAAGACCCTAATTCCTTAGACCTTTCTAGTCTCTTTTAAAATTCATCAACAGCCAATTCCTTGGTCAATTAATTTCAATTAGAGGGTGATGATCAAATTTCAGTTTATATGCCACAAAAATTCTAATTACCCAAAAATTAAAGGATTATATGTCACGTATCCCGTTAAATCCAGATAATTAAAATTTAGGAGAATATGTTTTCATGCTGTTGTTCAAGTAAAGAGCTTTTCCAAGTTTTACAAGAACTCAAATAGAAAGAGGGTCATACTTCCGTTCCACCCAAATTCATAAGATAAAAAGCGAAAACAATTCTTAAATTATAAATCCATACACAAATTAAAATAGAAAAAGCAATAAAATTAATCCATACAAATAGACAGAGCTCCTAACCTTAAAAATGGATGATTAGTTGCTCATGGTTCAGAGTAAAAAGTTATGGAATACAGAATGTAAATTTGGAATGGAATTGGAAGTCTCCCTCTGGGGCCTCCCCAAAAGAGAGGTTTCTTCTCCCTTTTATAACTAATCCTAATAAATTTAAAATCTAATTTTTAAAATTAAAATAATATCTTTTCCTAGAATTCAAATTTGAATTTAAATCAAAATTAACTAAATAATCAAGTCTTCAATTGATGGGTGGGGACCACTTATTTTGTCCATTCTGCAGCTTCTAATATGTGTTTTCTGGGCTGGAAACTGGGTCAAAAGAGCCCAGAAATCGCCCCCAGCATTTTTCTGGATTTTTCTGCACGTGGTGCATGTCACGCCTACGTGTCAGTCACGCGTACGCGTCGATGGTCTTTTTCGCGAGTCACGCGGACGCGTCGGTCATGCGCACGCGACGCTGTGCAAATCTTCGAATCACGCGTACGTGTCAGTCACACGTACGCGTCGCCATGGAAAGCTCTAAATCACGCGCACGCGTCAGTCACGCGTGCGCGTCGCTCCTCGCTGCCATCTTTTTTGCTTCTTATGCTGCAGAAACTCCATCAAATCCAGCCGAATGCTACCTAAAATACAGTATTGCATAAAACTCAAAAGAGCATCCATAGTGGCTAAAATATAATTAATTCTTGATTAAACTCAACAAATTACATGCAAATTCACTAGGAAAAGATAGGAAAGATGCTCACGCATCAATCTCCGAGAAGTGGGTAGTCCGCATGAGGTAGTGGGCAAAAATCTGCTGCCATGTCTTGGCCTCTCTGCTCAGATAGGTAAAGCGCATCCCCTTGGGTGCCTTGTTCTCCGCATCCATAACCCAGGGAGCCTCCGGTGTAGCTACCACTGCCCTCAAAGCATCAAAGTTGAAGGTCATGCAGTGGAGATCCACCTTGGCCTGCTCAAAGGCATCAGTATCACCTGCCTTGGGCCTACAAGTAAGGGCGTCCTCAATAGCCTGCTCCGTGATGGGAACCTGAATACCTCTAATAAGCACTGAGTCAAGGGTGTGGCGGAAGAAGTTGCAATAGAATTCCTGCACCCAAGACCGGTTCACCTGGCTAAGTTCCCGATCCACAAAGTCTAAACCCATCCTCTCAATGCGGTTATTAATCATTTGCCTCAAATCGGATGGGAGGACTAACTTCTTTTCAATGTTTAAGTTCTTTTTGTTGTAGCTTGGGAATCAAAGTTCGCAGTAGAGATTAGGGAACTTGACTGTATCCTGGGCAGGCAATGATTGATTTGCTCTTTCCTAATCATCAATAGGATTTTTAGAATAATCCACATAAGGAGAGAAAGTAGAATTTGGGGCCCTTTCCTCTTTTTGGAGGTGGCCTTGCCCTTTCTCTTATCCGACATCCTAAAACACAGAAAAGAGTAGAATATAAGCGGCTAAGCACGTAGCAGGAAGCAGGAAAGAAATGATCAGGGTGTAAGATGAATGACAAGTAATCATGATGTGAGCTAAAATTGGAAAGTTGGAAAGCAAGTAAGCACAGAAAACATCCATAAACCAAGAATCAAACATTTCAAGCAATGTAACACAATGATCATGTATTAGGTATAGTAATCATCATAACACAAAAGAATGGTTAAAGAGTTAAGTAAAATGAGAATTGAAGTCAGTAGGTCAAACAAGTTCGTGAATTAAAAAAATGAGATTGATAGTTAGTGGTATGATGGAGAATGGCCTAATGAAAAGAGAATCGCAAAATGTGTATAACAATCATGTTCACACTCATGAAAATGTAGGAATACCAAAAGTATGTGATAATGGATTCGCAATAATTGGTGGTATAAGCAATAGAGTGCATTGGTGTAACTATGAAAAGGTGAAAACCAAATAGAGTGAAGAAAGAAAGTTACACCATAGAGGTACACCAATTATTGTGAAAGAATGAACACTGGGTAAGGAACTTGCAAATTGTGGTGCATAAAAATGTTTAGGCAATTCCGTCAGTTCATTTAGTCACTGCTAATCACAGGGAACAGAATAAGAATGGGGAAAAGCTAGCCTAAATATCCCCGGAATTGAACTTGGTATGAGTTGAGCAAATGTTGGTTTGAAAATGCCAAGTTCAATCCTAGGCACGATTTGAAGGTCAAAAATAGTTTTGGGAAAAATTGGACAGCATCCCGGCTGTAATTTGGACGTTCCCGGATAGGCAAAAACAGTAGGATAGGCATATGAATCCAAAAACAAGAACCATAGCCAATCAGTAGCAGAAAGCAAATATCATGCTGATAAGTGGAATGCACATAACTATGCAGCAGCAACATAATCAGAGAATAAGAAATATAGCAGGCAGCAGAGTGTGAAGAATGTATCATGGTGATGAGCAGATAATTTATACGCTTTTTGGCATTGTTTTTAGTATGTTTTTAGTAGAATCTAGTTACTTTTAGGGATGTTTTCATTATTTTTTATGTTAAATTCACATTTATGGACTTTACTATGATTTTGTGTGTTTTTCTGTGATTTCAGGTATTTTCTGGATAAAATTGAGGGACTTGAGCAAAAATCAGATTCAGAGGTTGAAGAAGGACTGCTGATGCTGTTGGATTCTGACCTCCCTGCACTCAAAGTGGATTTTCTGGAGCTACAGAACTCAAAATGGCGCGCTTCTAATTGCGTTGGAAAGTAGACATTCAGGGCTTTCCAGCAATATATAATAGTCCATACTTTGGCCGCGTTTAGACAACGTAAAAGGGCGTTGAACGCCAGTTCTACGCTGCTGTCTGGAGTTAAACGCCAGAAACACGTCACAAACCAGAGTTGAACGTCAGAAATACGTTACAACCTGGCGTTCAACTCCAGAAAGAGCCTCTGCACGTGTAACATTCAAGGTCAGCCCAAGCACACACCAAGTAGGCCCCGGAAGTGGATTTATGCATCAATTACTTACTTCTGTAAACCCTAGTAGCTAGTTTATTATAAATAGGACTTTTTACTATTGTATTAGACATCTTTTGGACGCCTAGTTCTTAGATCATGGGGGCTGGCCATTCGGCCATGCCTGGACCTTCATCACTTATGTATTTTCAAACAGTAGAGTTTCTATACTCCATAGATTAAGGTGTGGAGCCTTGCTGTTCCTCAAAGATTAATGCGAAGTACTATTGTTTTTCTATTCAATTCAACTTATTCCGCTTCTAAGATATTCATTCGCACTTCAACATGAATGTGATGAACGTGATAATCATCATGATTCCCTATGAACGCGTGCCTGACAACCACTTCCGTTCTACCTTAGATTGAATGAGTATCTCTTAGATCTCTTAATCAGAATCTTCGTGGTGTAAGCTAGATTGATGGCGGCATTCATGAGAATCCGGAAAGTCTAAACCTTGTCTGTGGTATTCCTAGTAGGATTCAGGGATTGAATGACTGTGACGAGCTTCAAACTCGCGAGTGCTGGGCGTAGTGACAGACGCAAAAGGAGGGTGAATCCTATTCCAGTATGATCGAGAACCTCAGATGATTAGCCGTGCTGTGACAGAGCATTTGGACCATTTTCACAAGAGGATGGGATGTAGCCATTGACAACGGTGATGCCCTTACATAAAGCCAGCCATGGAAAGGAGTAAGATTGATTGGATGAAGACAGCAGGAAAGCAGAAGTTGAGAGGAACGAACGCATCTCCATACACTTATCTGAAATTCTCACCAATGATATACATAAGTATTTCTATCTTTATTTTCTGTCTATTTATTATTAATATTCGAAAACTCCATAACTATTTGATATCCGCTTGACTGAGATTTACAAGGTGACCATAGCTTGCTTCAAGCCGACAATCTCCGTGGGATCGACCCTTACTCACGTAAGGTTTATTACTTGGACGACCAAGTGCACTTGCTGGTTAGTTGTATCGAAGTTGTGAATGAAAAACGATTTATTAAGACGTGCGTACAGGGTTTTTGGCGCCGTTGCCTGAGATCACAATTTCGTGCACCACATGGCAAAAATGAGCAATACTACTCAGCAAGCAATTAACATGTGCTCAATCAGGTAAACAAATACGGCGCAATTATCAGTCCTAGAATCCTCTATCCAGAGCCTAACTACCTAACAGCAGATATCTCTATCTATCCTATCATGCAAAAATCAAATTCTAACTAACAAAAAACTAACAGTAAACTAATGAAAAAATTTAAAATGAAAGAAGCAGAAACAGGGGAGTAACCTGGAAGCAGACTAGGAATGGAATGGGGGGTGGGTAGGCAGTAGGGGAGAACAGAGACAGAAGCAGAGATGCCGCCTCAGATGGTGGTAGTGGTTAACCCATGGCGGCGCAGCAAGGGTGGTGCGCAGAGCAGTGGTGGTTGGAATACAGGGAAGAAGCGAAAAAGGAGGGGAAGAGGATGGGCGTCTGCGAAGCGTTCGCCGGCGGTGAAGGGTGGTGGTGCGTGGTTGAGGTTGCGGTGGAGAGAAGACAGAGAAGGTGAGGAGGTGAGAGAAGAGGGATGAATGAGAAAGAGAGAGGGAGAACGGAGGTGAGCGTGAGAGAGAGAGAGGGGGCGACGGCGGCGGGGCGGCTGGCGCGGTGGTCGGAAAAGTGGCTGGGAGGAAGGAGGAGGTAGGAGGAACGTTGGAGAAGAGAAAGAGGAGACTGGGTGCGTCTGCGTGAATGTTCATCGTGCCCTACGGTTATCCAATTTTTGGAGTTCACGCGGGTGCGCACAGCGCGCGTCCGCGTGTTTTGATGAATATATGAATGGACGCGGAAGCGTCCCGTGCGCTCATGCGTAACTGGAAAAAATTAGTGTGGACGCGTACGCGTACTGTACGCATGATAAACCCCATGTGTAGGGTTTATCTTGTGCTTGATTTAGGGGATTTTATAACCTTTCACCCACATTTATTCAATGAAATAGTATGGTTTTATAACTTCTCCTTTAATTGTGCTTAAGAGTGAAAACATGCTTTCAAGACTTAAAATAGCTAAATTCAATTCAACTTGATTCCATTAGATGCCTTGATATGTTTGCTAAGTGATTTCAGATTTAGGAGGCAAAGATTGGATCAAGGGAATGAAGAAAAAAGCATGTATAAATGGAGAACTCATGAAGAAATGAAGGAATCGCAAAGGCTGTCAAGCCGACCTCTTCGCACTTAATCGGCCATAACTTGAGCTACAGTGGTTCAAATGACGCGGTTCTAGTTGCGTTGGAAAGCTAACATCTGGGGCTTTGAAATGATATAAGATTTGTCATGGTTGCATTTTGCATAAGAATGCGCACGCGCACAGTACGCATACGCGTTGATGGTGCCACATAATTTACTTAATGCAACTCGTGGCCAGCGAATTCTAAAGCCGTATGGGCCCAATCCAACTCATTTCCAATGCTATTTAAGCCAAGGATTGAAGGGGAATTAACATACTTTCACACATTAGTTTAGTTTAGTTTAATTTTTGGAGGGAAAGTTAGTTTTAGAGAGAGAAGCTCTCACTTCTCTCTAGGATTAGAATTAGGATTAGGTTTAGTTCAATAATCTAGATCTAGGTTTTAATTCATGCTTTCTTCTTCTTCTACCTCTCAATTCTATGTTGTTACATTCATGATTCCTCTATTCTTTTGTTGTAATTTCCTTTATGTTGCTTCTATATTTTGCTGTAGATCTACTCTTGTTCCTTCCGTTTTCTTTCAATTCAATATGAGGTAATTCATAATAATTGTGTTTCCTTTGATTGTTGTTGTTGATTTCTTACATTCTATTGTTGTTAGATTCTATTTTGTTATCAATTTACTATGCTTCTTTTTATACCTTCCAAGTGTTTGATGAAATGCTTGGTTGGATTTTAGTGTAGAATTTGCTCCTCTTAGCTTTGGTAGAGTAATTAGTGACTCTTGAATTATCTATTTCTTTTGTTGATTGACAATTAGAAGTTGCTAATTGATTTAGATACCACTAAAGCTAGTCTTTCCCTTGGGAGTTGGCTAGGACTTGTGGAATCAAGTTGATTCATCCATTTGACTTTCCTCCATGCTTAGAGGTTAACTAAGTGGTAGCAATGGACAATTCTCATCACAATTGAGGAGGATAATGAGGATAGGACTTCCAATTCTCATAACCTTGCCAAGAGCTTTTCATAGTTGTTAGTTTATTTTTATTGCATTTGACATTACTTGTCTCCTATCTCAAAAAACCCCCCAAAGATACTTCATAACCAATAACAAGGACATTTTATTGCAATTCCTAGGGAGAACGACCCGAGGTTCAATACTTCGATTTATAAATTTAGGGGTTTGTTACTTGTGACAAACAAATTTTTGTATAAAAGGATTGATGTTGGTTTAGAAACTATACTTGCAACGAGACTTCATCTGTGAATTTTTAAACCGTCAAAAGTCTAATCATCAAAATGGCGCCGTTGCCGGGGAATTGCAATGGTGTTGTGTTATTGGTTATTGTATATATGTGAATATTGTGAATAGCTTGATTTTTGGATTGTTTGCTAGTCTTTGCTAATTTAGGACTTTGTTTCATTATTTTTCTATTAGCTTTTAAATTTTATTTTCTCTTTTCATCATGAATTCTCACTTTGGCTATGAGTTTGGTTCTCACTATGTTGTAGGAAATGAGGGCTATAATGAGGATGTATATCAAGGATGGGATGATCAAAGGTGGGAGGAGTCATATGCCTATGATCAATCTTCATGGCAACAACCTCCACCAATGCACTATGAACAAGAGCCATTCTATGATGCATACCAATCCAATGGTTATGGTGAGTCCCCTTGTGACTTCCAAGAACCACCACCATACACCTATGAGCCATATCCTCAACATAGCCATCTACCACACTCACAATTCTCTTTTCACCAACCACCTTCATATGACCCTCATCCATATCCATCATTACAACAACTATATGAGCCATATGAACCACATATAGAGCCACCACCATTCCAACATCAACATTTTCAAGAGCCACTCCTTCCATACTATTACCAAGATGAACCACCTCCAATGCATGACAATTTTCAACCACAACATGAACACTACTTTCCACCACAACCTCCCATGGAAGAATACTCATGTCCTTCAATCCAAGAGCCATATGATCCTACTCATGATATCTAAAAGTAACAAGAGTAAAGGATCGTCTCAAGGAAACATTGGATCAATTTCAAGCAACCATGGAGTGTGTTATGCAACAAGTGGAAAGAATGGAAAATATTGAACCACCACAACTCTACCAAGAGGAACCACCTTCTTACTATGAATCCTTCCCCCAAATTGATGAACCCTTCTCTCCATCCCAACCTCCAATGGATGAAATCCTTGATGTTCTTGTTCAAGGACAAGAGGAAATAAAAAGGGATGTGCAACAATTCATGGCCGCCTTAGATGAGGTGGTAAAATAGTTAGCATCCCAATGCTTGAACACTCAAGGGACTCCCATGGCTACATGTGGAGAAACAAATGAAGAGAATAACATGAAGGAGAGATTGGTGGAGAATGAGGGAAGTTGCTTTGTATTGGAACAATTGGAGGAAGCTATGATTGTTGAAGAAAGGGAAGAATTGGTTGAAGACTTAGGAGATGCAGAGCCTCCACGAGAATCTAGAATTGAAGAAAACCCCTCCAAGAAGATTGAATTTGAGGCTAAGGAGGAATGTGCACAACCTCCACATATCCATTATAAAGACTTGGATGGGATAGAGCAAGAATTGAGTTCCCTTAGTGATGAAGATCAAGCATCAAACCTTAGTGGTGAAGAATCCTTTGAGCATGCAGAACCTTCTCCGAACAAGATGGAAAGCAATGTGGAGGTAAATTTTTCTCATCCTCCCATTTATGACTTAATTAGGAGAAAAGGTTTAGATAAAATTGTTGAACAAAGGATTATAATTGAGAAGTCTTGTGAAGAGGTGGAAATCTTTAGAGAAAGGAGGATGGGAATTGAATACGCTTTATCAAGACCCTTGGAGTTGTCTTTGCCTAGGTTGCCATCTACTCCTTCATTTGAGTGGGTGAAATTCATTTCTATTAGCTTTATTATCCCACTTGAATATGGTTTGCTTAAAACAGATGGCCAACTTAGGGAGCTTTGTGGGATGAAGCGTAAACGAAAAAGGTTTTGTGGTTGGCGTTGCAAATCAAGGCTCATTATGGTTGATGCATCAAATATGAGATATAAAGGTTGGAGTAGTGCTCAAATAGATGGGTCTAGAAGGATTGTTGGGCACTTTGATAAACCACTATTTTATGGTTTATCTTGTGCTCAATTGAGTGATTTTTATCAACTCTTTATCCACTTATTCATACTATTCGCATGTTTTATATTTTCCTTTCTGATTTTGTGCTATGATTGAAACATGCTTCTTTGGTCTTAATTTTGATATGTTTAATCTTCTCTTATTACCATTCGATGCCTTGATATGTGTGTTAAGTGTTTTCAGAGATTACAGAGCAGGAATGGCTTGGAGGATGGAAAGGAAGCATGCAAAAGTGGAAGGAATACAAGAAGTTGAAGGAACTGCAAAGCTGTCAGTCTGACCCCCTCTCACTAAAACGGTCATAACTTGAGCTACAGAGGTCCAAACGACGCGGTTCTAGTTGCGTTGGAAAGCTAACGTCCGTGGCTTCAATTTGATATATAATATGCCATAGTTTCCCTGACGCTTGGCGACGCGAACACGCGCTCCACGCGGACACGTCGCAGTGACGAAAATCAGCGTGGCAGATTTCTTTTCCAGCGATTTCTGGGCTGTTTTCGACCCAGTTTGTGGCCCAGAAAACACAGATTAGAGGCTATAAAGTGAAGGAATCCATTCATTCATAAGGAGAAGCTCATAATTCATAATTTTTAGTTTTAGATATAGTTTTTAAAGAGAGAGGTTCTCTCCTCTCTCTTAGGATTTAGGATTAGGATTTCTTATTATTTCAACTTCCTCTCAGGTTCAATATTCCTTTTACTTTATATTTCTCTTTTACTTTCAGATACTTTAATGCTTTCCTTTAATTACTTTTTAGCCAAATTAGCTTATGAACTCTTTATGTTTAGATTGATTTTCTCTTATTAATGCAATTGAGGTATTTCAGATCTATGATTTTTATTTAGCTTTTTGTATTATTGGCTTTAATTGATTAACTGGAAGCTCTTGAGTTATCAACTATCCGTGATTGGTTGTTATGTTGGCTAAATTGACTGGTATTCCACTAACTCTAGTCTTTCCTTAGGAGTTGGCTAGGATTTGGGAATCTAACTAATTAGTTCACTTGACTTTCCTTGCTTTCGTAAAGGTTAACTAAGTGGGATTAACTTCCATTCTCATAGGAGTAACTAGGATAGGACTTCTGAATTTTCCTATCTTGCCAAGAGTTTATTTTACAGTTATTTATTTATTTTAATTGTCATTTAAATTACTTGTTCCTTACTTTCAAAACCTCCAATTTACAAAACTCATAACCAATAATAAGAACATACCTCCCTGCAGTTCCTTGAGAAGACGACCCGAGGTTTAAATACTTCGGTTATCAATTTTAAAAGGGGTTTGTTACTTTTGACAACCAAAACGTTTGTACGAAAGGATTTTCTGTTGGTTTAGAAGCTATACTTACAACGCAAATATATATTTGTGAATTTCTTTATCGATAGAAAATCCGATCGTCAAAATGGCGCCGTTGCTGGGGAATTGCAAATGTGTGCCTTATTATTGGTTAATGTAAATATTTTCTTTTGCTTGTTTATTTGTTTTTATTTTTGTTTTTATTTTTGCTTTTTCGTAAATTAAGAGGTTTTTAGTTTTTATTTAGTTATTAAATTTTTTTTTTCAAAAATTTGTTCTTGGTGTTCATCTTGATCTTCAAGTTGTTCTTCGTGTTCATCTTGACCTTCAAGTTGTTCTTAGTTGTTTTCTTCATTCTGATCTAAAAATTTTAAGTTTTGTGTCATTTTATCTTTCCTCATTTAATTCATAAATATCTTTTCTCTTTATTCTAATTGAATTTTTGAAATTTGAAAAAAAAATATTTCAGATTTTGATTTAAAAATTTTTATCTTATCTTATCTTAGTTTTAAATTTCAAATTTCAAATCTGTTTCAAAAATCATATCTGTTTCAAAATCTTATCTTATCTTATTTCAAAATCAAATTTTAAATTTCAAATATTTAAAATCCAAAATTCAAATTTCAAATTTCAAAATTTAAATTTCAAATTTCAAAAATCAAACATTTTTAAAATTTAAATCTTTTTCAAAACTTTATCTTATATTGTTGACTTTTTCAAAATTTAAAATTTAAAATTATTTTTATTTTCGTTTTTAATTTTTATTTGTTACTATGAACTCTCACCCCTTTGGCTATGAGTCTGGTTACAATTATGTTCCAGGAAGAGGAAATTACAATGAGAACAGGCATCAAGGTTGGAACAATTAAAGATGGGAGGAGCCACAAGGATTTGATCAACCCTCTTGGCAACAACCCCCTCCAATGCACTATAACCAACAACCATTCTGTGATGCGTACCAAGATCATGAGTATGGTGGACCCCCTTGTAATTACCAACAAGCCCCATCATATGCATATGAACCACCTCTTCAACACAGATTTGAAACACCACACTCACAAGCCCCCTACAACCAAACACCCCCATATAATCCTTATCCACCACACCAACCACCATATGAACCACGCCCAGGACCACCACTTCAATATTCACCGTCTCCATATCCTTATCAAGAAGAACCACCTTCCTATTATGAATCCTTTCTCCAAAATAATGAACCCTCATATCCACCTCAACTTCCAATGGATGACAAACTTCGTGTTCTTCTTCAAGGGGAGGCGAAGATGCAAAGCGCCGTATTGGAACTCACTGCTGCCTTAACCGAGGTAGTAAATATAATAGCTTCCCGACATCTGAGCACTCAAGGTACTCCCATGGCTACATGTGGAAAATCAAAAGAAGAGCGTAGCACGAAGGAGACACTAGAAACTTCGGTGGATAATGAGGAACATGGCTTTGTATTGGAACAAGTGGAGGAAGCCATAATAGTTGCAGAGGAAGAAGTGGTTGAAGATTTAGGAGATGCAGAACCTCCATGGGAAAGTCAAGTTATAGAGCCTCCTTCAAAGACATTTGAAATTGATGTTGAGGAGGGTGTACAACCTCCAAGGCATAACATGGCTAAAGACTTTGAAGAGGTTAATCAAGAGATGGAGATTCAGGAAGAAGAAGCACAACCTCCTATGCTCTTGGTGAATAATGAAGCAGAGATCGAATTGGAAGAAAGCTACCAAGAGGAAGAGGCTGATATTGAAGAAGCTTGCAAAGAGGTGGAAGTTGTCAAAGAAGAGCACAAAGGAGTGGAGCTTGATATCACTCTGCCAAAATTTCTGGAAACTTCTCCACCTAAGCCACCATCATCCTTCACAACATTCAAGTGGGTAAAATTCATATCTCTTAGCTTTCTCATTCCACTTGAATATGGTTTACTTGAGACAGATGGTCAGCTTAGAGCTCTTTGTGGCTTTAAGAGCAAGAGGGAGATGGTTAGTGGTTGGCAACATAATCCTAGGTTCCTTGTGGTTGGAATCTCGAAATCTAAATGCAAAGGTTGGTGTAAAGCTCAACTGAATGGGTCTAGGAAGTTTTTTGGCCGCTTTAGTGAGAATTCAGATTGCCTGCCACCCGGTTGGAACACTAATGATCAACAAGAAGACGGGTGCAAAAGGAAGGTTTGGGACCCCGGAATTCATTCTAGCAATCAACACTCTTGGGGCGTTGTCACTTGCTTTAACTTGCTTGAAGGCTTTCTGCGCCTAGTTTGGGATCCCAGAGGTTACTGGAAGTACAAACATTGGTGGAGATTCCTGGATGCGTTCAAGCACAAGCCACCATAACAGGGAGCTCACCAGATGTCCAACTTAAGGACTTTAACTAAAAGTGCTAGGTGGGACACAACCCACCATGGTATAATCGTTCATTTTTCAATTTTATTTCGCTTTGTTTGATTTTATTTTATTTTATTTTCATTGAACCTGGAATCATTTATTGCATCTACGTTAGCATTGCATATTGCATACTGCATAATTGCATAAAAAAATTTAAAAAAATTATAAAAAAAAACACGCACGTGACGCAGCAGCGTCGCCGACGCATCCGCGTCACCAGTACATTGGGAAGCAAAGAAAATCGAACAGAGAGTCACGCGAAAGTGTGGCTGGAGGCGTGCCTTTGGCACAAATTGATCCACGCGACTGCGTCGCTGACGCATTCGCGTTATTTGCAAAAAATGCCTCCCACGTGTCCGCGTCACCCACGCGAACGCGTGCCCTAAAAAAAATCAACGTAAAAAGGGTGTATGGCAGCAAGTGATGATGGAGTGGGGCTGGAACCGCGCTAGAAGCACAAGCCCCACCACACGAATGCGTGCCCCATAAAATTTGGCAAAAAGAGTTTCGAACAGAGAGTTACGCGAATGCGAGGCTGCACTTGCGCCAATCGCACAAATCAGGTCACGCGATCGCATGACCCACGCGTCCGCGTCACCTGACCTTATCGCGCACCACGCGACCGCGTCACTCACGCGTCTGCATCGCCTGCGCCGCACAACTTATCCAGATCAGCGCCAATGATCTTGTCATTTCTTTTCTAATCCTAATATCTTCTATCTTTTCTTTTTTTCTTCTTTCTTTCTTACTTTATTTCTTTAACTTCTCCTCCTTCTTCACTTCCATTTTATTTTACTTAATTTATTTGCATATCTCATTCATTGCATTTTAATTTTGTGCATATTTTTCTTTTCTTTTCTAAATTTATTATTTTTTCATTGGTGTTACTTGTTCATATTCAATTGTTGTGTCTTTTCTGGTATTATTTTGGTGCTCAGTGACTTGTTTTACGCTGTTGGGTAATATTATTTAAGTCAATGCTAATCTTTTATGATATTTGTATTAATTTTGCATTGACATGAATTTATATTGTCTTGCACTCTCTTCCCTATTGTTGCAAATTTTTTCACTCTTGATTTGCCATGTACTTCTACTGTTTTCTCACTTGCATGTTGTAGCTACCATGTAATTGAGACCCTTATTATCTGGTATTAACACCCATATTTTATTTATTTTCTATCTTTATTTTTGGGTTACTTTTCTTATTTTTCCTCTTCTTTCAGGATGGCCACCACGAAGGGAGAAGAAAAGCTTCTTAATGGGAAGACAAACAAGTCCACCTGCACAATCTTTGGAAAGTATCAGTTGAATCAACCCGTCCACTTGTACATCTTAGCATGCACCGAGGACGGTGCAATCTTTAAGTGTGGGGAGGTCGATACCGATCTCCATGGGTTATCTATTTTCTTCTTTCCAACACCATTGTTTTATTTTCTTTATTAGTTCATTGTTGCATTGCATAATAGATTGCATGTGTAGTTGATTGTTTGCATTTAAGTACTACTTAGTTGAAAAAAATAAGTTTCTTTTTAAGACCCTATTTTTGAAAATTTTCACTAATTTAAATTAAAAATTAAAATTTTTTATGTGTTAAATTTGTTCGAAGTTGTATTTGGAACATGGTTTTTGAGCTAAAAAACACACAATCTGTGAGATTTTGAGCTTATTTATATGGTTACATTATTTAACCATAAATTTTTATTCTTGTGTGTTTTCTTCTCTATAAATTTGCTTTGTTCCATTCTATATGTCCATTATTTACTGTATTTACATGCTTGCATATGATTGAGGCCATTACTTGTTTTCACTCACTTATCCCAAATAACCCTACCCTTTTATGTCACCCTTGTTAGCCACTTTGAGATTTTTAATCCCCTTTTGTTCTATAACCACATTACTAGCCTTAAGCAAAAAAATAAAATTAAAATCTCAAGTTGAATTCTTGGTTAGCTTAAGACAGATATTGTGTACAATTTAAGTGTGGAGAATTTTATGGGAACATGGGATGATAGAAAAAAAAAAAGGGAATTAACTTGAATAAGTTATTTGAAAATTTGGAAAGCATGCTCATGTGAAATCAAAATAATTAAATTACCATGTGCATTGAAAAAAAATTTAAGTAATTAAATAAGGGGATACAAAAAAAATATTACGCCAAATGCAAAATAAAAAGAATCAATGCACATGGGACAAAATTCAAAAATAAGTTTGATACATGAGCATGTAATACAAAAGAAAAAAAAAATTGGGTAGCTAGGTAAAGCATTTTAAAATTATATAAAGTATATATATGTTAGGTGAGATCTTAGACTAATCAAGGATTCACTTTATAAAGCTCACTTGGCCATACATATATCCTTACCTTTACCTCAGCCTCATTACAACCCTAAAAAGACCTCATGATTTTTGCATTGGTACATTAAATATTTGTTGATTGGTTAAGTGAAGAACAAAGTTTAGAAAGCATGATTAGAGAAGAGTAGAGTGAATTACCCTATACACTTGAGAGACCAGAGTGATATACACTACCAGTGAGGGTTCAAGGCTTAATTCTATGTTCCCTGCTTTCATGAGCTATCTTCTTACAAGTTTACTTGTCTTTTATTTTGTAATTTGAATTAGTGGAATTTGATTCATATTTGTCTTGGAGGACTTATTTACTTTTAACCAAGAAGGTAGAAACATTTTGCATGTAGTTGCATTCACATAGATAGGTTGCATTGCATACATTCTATCATTCCTCTTCACTTTTATAGCTTCTCTTGAGCTTAGCATGAGGACATGCTAATGTTTAAGTGTGGGGAGGTTAATAAACCACTATTTTATGGTTTATCTTGTGCTCAATTGAGTGATTTTTATCAACTCTTTACCCACTTATTCATACTATTCGCATGTTTTATATTTTTCTTCCTGATTTTGTGCTATGATTGAAAACATGCTTCTTTGGTCTTAATTTTGATATGTTTAATCTTCTCTTATTACCATTCTATGTCTTGATATGTGTGTTAAGTGTTTTCAGAGATTACAGAGCAGGAATGGCTTGGAGGATGGAAAGGAAGCATGCAAAAGTGGAAGGAATACAAGAAGTTGAAGGAACTGCAAAGCTGTCAGTCTGACCCCCTCTCACTAAAACAGTCATAACTTGAGCTACAGAGGTCCAAACGACGCGGTTCCAATTGTGTTGGAAAGCTAATGTCCGGGGCTTCGATTTGATATATAATATGTCATAGTTTCCCTGACGCTTGGCGACGCGAACGCGCGCTCTACGCGGACACATCGCAGTGACGAAAATCAGCGTGGCAGATTTCTTCTCCAGCGATTTCTGGGCTGTTTTCGACCCAGTTTGCGGCCCAGAAAACACAGATTAGAGGCTATAAAGTGGAAGAATCCATTCATTCATAAGGAGAAGCTCATAATTCATAATTTTTAGTTTTAGATATAGTTTTTAAAGAGAGAGGTTCTCTCCTCTCTCTTAGGATTTAGGATTAGGATTTCCTATTATTTCAACTTCCTCTCAGGTTCAATATTCCTTTTACTTCATATTTCTCTTTTACTTTCAGATACTTTAATGCTTTCCTTTAATTACTTTTTAGCCAAATTGGCTTATGAACTCTTTATGTTTAGATTGATTTTCTCTTATTAATGCAATTGAGGTATTTCAGATCTATGATTTTTATTTAGCTTTTTGTATTATTGGCTTTAATTGATTAACTAGAAGCTCTTGAGTTATCAACTATCCGTGATTGGTTGTTATGTTGGCTAAATTTACTGGTATTCCACTAACTCTAGTCTTTCCTTAGGAGTTGGCTAGGACTTGGGAATCTAACTAATTAGTTCACTTGACTTTCCTTGCTTTCGTAAAGGTTAACTAAGTGGGATTAACTTCCATTCTCATAGGAGTAACTAGGATAGGACTTCTGAATTTTTCTATCTTGCCAAGAGTTTATTTTACAGTTATTTATTTATTTTAATTGTCATTTAAATTACTTGTTCCTTACTTTAAAAACCCCCAATTTACAAAACTCATAACCAATAATAAGAACATACCTCCCTGCAGTTCCTTGAGAAGATGACCCGAGGTTTAAATACTTCGGTTATCAATTTTAAAAGGGGTTTGTTACTTGTGACAACCAAAACGTTTGTACGAAAGGATTTTCTGTTGGTTTAGAAGCTATACTTATAACGTGAATATATATTTGTGAATTTCTTTGTCGATAGAAAATCTGATCGTCACACTTCATAGAGAATTCACCTTCCTCACCACCCGGATCGACTAATAATGATGATCAACTTCAAGACGGGTGTGAAAATAAAGTGTGGGATCCCGATCACAAGACGAGGATCAACTTTGGGAGCCCTAAGCTTGTGAAGAACTCCATCAACACTTGGTGCAATAAATAAGAAAACTTGGGGCACAATGGGGAACCAAGCATTGGTGGGAGTTCCAAGATGAATTCAAGCACAAGCCACCTTGATGAGGAGCTCCCCATAAGTCCAACTTAAGGACAATAAATAAAAGTGCTAGGAGGAAGACACCCCACCATGGTAAATGTAAATCATGTTGCTTGTATGCGAAGTTTGTATTCGTAGGTTTTGATGAATGACAAACCAACAAACAACTTGAATGAACAAGCATGTTGAAAGATCAACCAACATTCAACGTTGAGGAATGAAGAGTTGAAAGCAACACAACAACAACAAGAAACTCAAGTCCACAACATTTGAAGACAAGTATAGTGTCTTAGGACTTAGGTAACTTCTTGTTAAGAACCAATTGCTAAATCTCTCAACACACACTCACAAAATGTTTTGATGCACATCCTGCAATTCGATGCTAGCCAAATGGTTTAAAAAAACTTGTTTTCAAAGGTACAAAAGCATAGGAATTGACTCCAACAAGTTTGAGATCAATCCTAAGTATTTTGAAGTGATTTTAAGCCATTCTTTAAGGTTTGCATCGATGCACACTCATCTTGCATCGATGCAAAGCATGCGACGACTTGTTGCATCGATGCAAAGATGTTTGCATCGATGCAACCTAGCTGAAAATTCAAATTTCAGCTTCAAAGACACATTTGCATCGATGCAAAGTGTTATGCATCGATGCAAATGATTCAAAAACATAAAAAACGGCTAGTTTTGACAAAAAGGCTCCATCCCATTAACTCCCCAACGTTTCTAAGGTTTGGGGAGTCTATAAATAGATGGATTGAAGCCTTATTTCACATACGTGAGTATTTGCAAACTATCTTGTTCATATTCTTTCATTCTACACATTTTTAAGGTGTTATAATACACAATTTGAGAGAGCAATATCAATTGGTTCAATAGTGCTAAACTTGTAATCATACACTCTTCTAGAGAGTACTCATTTCATCTCAACAATTCTTTGAGAATTGTTTTCTTGTACACTTTGTAAATTGGAGTGTGATCTCCAAGGTTGAGTCAAGAGTTATAAACACTATAGTCGGTGAGGATACCAAAGAAGTATACTAAGTACTCAAGGCAAATCTTAGAGAAGGTATCTTTAAGTGGAGTGGGTTAGTATACGAGTGGTGATCATATACCGTGAGGTGTTAGAAACTAAGGACTCGGATTGTAAAAGGTTTTGCGCGAGCACCTTGAAGCTTGGCAATAGTGGAACTTCTCAATAGCGATTGAGAAAGAAAGTGGACGTAGGACAAGGATTGTGCCGAACCACTCTAAATAGCGTTTGCATCTCTCCAAACTCATCTCTTCAATATTATTGTCTTTTACCTTTGAGCAAATAAATTGTGATCGAAAAGTAGCTTCGTAAGTACTTAAGGAATAGCTTAAGTCCGATTGGTGAAAAGCTTGATCAATTTATTTGAGTTGGTGTCTATTGGAAAGTAAAAGCTCCTTATAAATGCTTAGCAATTGAGTTAAGCTCTTGGAAAAATACTAGTACAATAACACTTTTGTATATTGTCTTTAACTTTCGCAAAAAGATTCATTGTTGTTGCAATACTCAATTCACCCCCCCTCTTGAGTAATTGTGCATAGGTTCTACAGTAAACTCTTTCCATTCTATTGTATGTATACTTAATAAGTGATTTGAGTTGCCATCATAGGTAGTTTTCTTCTTTAATATACTCTTATACATTTTGTTTTGATTGATAGGTTGTTATAGTGTGTTTTGATTAGTTTAGATTGTTGTTAAAGTAGGTTACTTGAAGTGCAAGTTGTGTTTGTTTTGACTTTGAAAATTTTTTCAAAAACTTAAAGATTTTTGTTAAATTTGAATTTTGGCTGCTTTAGAGTGTTTATAGGTTAGGAGAGTGTCAAATTCTATTTCTATGCTTCTAAAAAAAAAAAAAGAGTCAAGGACGCGTACGCACGCTGTGCGCGTGCGCGTCCATACGCATTATTCAGGCCCATACTTTTTCCATAGAGTTAGGCCAATCTCGCGCAAAAGCTAGGCCAATTGCACAACTGCGTGTACGCGTGCGCGCACTGCGCGCTTACGCATCGATGTCCTTATTTTGCATATGCGCGCGCCCGCAGACATGCCGCGTGCGCACCGATTTGCTAAAGTGGTTCCCAGGCCAATGACCCGAGAGTTGTGCCAGCTCTGGGCCAGCATTAAGCGTTTGGCCCAACCTCATCCACGCGTGCGCGCACCTAGCGCGTATGCGCCCTTTGGCCAAAATGCACATCAACGCGTAAGCGTGCATGACGCGTCCGCGCCGGTAAAAAAAAAGGAGTTTTTTTCTCCTCTTCCATTTTCTTTTGTTTATCGCATTCTTATACTTCTATTCTTTACATTTCAATTTTGTTTCTATAGCCTGTTTTCAATTTTTTTTTCTAAGTCTCTTCTTTCAATAATGGTGTTGCATTTTCTTACTCAATTGTTGAGAATTTCTTGGTTAATCTTGGTGCCTCTAGACTTGTTTGATATTGATGGGTAATGAAATTTCTAATTCAATGCTTAACCTTTGAGGATCCTTGTATCTTTTGTGCATTGATGTGAGCTTACATGTCTTTCATAACCCACTTTTTCTTATTTGAACTTGATCCTCACTATGCTCTTCATGCTTTAACTTTATTCTTGCATCAAGTATTAGTTGATATGCCATTAGCTTACAATGTTTTCTCACTCACATGTTGTAGCTACCATGTAGTAGAGAATCATACCCTTATTTGGCATTAGCCCCCGCCTATGTTGGATTAATTTTCTTTCTTTTTCTTTCCTTTTAGGCTGGCCACCAAGAAGGAAGCAAAGGAAAAGTTTTTTTAAATGGGGCAACAAACACGTCCATCCGCACAATCTTTTGAGGAAGCTCATCAATTGTAGCAACCCGTCCACTTGCTCTTCTTTGCATGCACCGAGGACGGTGCGATCTTCAAGTGTGGGGAGGTCGTTCAACCGATCTCCATGGGTAACAATTTCCTTTTCAACACCAAATTTTTTATTTTCTTCGTTAGATAGTTGTTGCATTGCATGATAGGTTGCATGTTTGTTAGAATTTGTACATATTTTTACCACTTCTTTCCTATTAGGACTACTTGGTTAGGGTGATGATTTCTTTTCCAAGAAATTATTTTTAGGGCGACCTACCAATTTGAAAAATTTTTTATGCTAAGCTTGCTTAAAAGAATTTATTTTGAACATGGTTTTTGAGCTAAGAACACAAGCTTGTGAGATTTGAGCCTAATGGTGTGGTTACATCTTATAACCACTTATTTTCCCTTCTTGTGTGCATTGTTCTCTTTCTATGATTGTGATCTTTGATTTGTTTGATTCTTTATGTCCATTATTTTGTGTATTCGTGCATTTATATGATTGAGGCCATCATTTCATTTAGCTCATTTACCCAAATAGCCTTACCTTTTATCTTCCATTGTTAGCCAACTTTGAGCCTACGATTAACCCACTTGTTCTTTAATTTAGCACATTACAAGCCCTAAAGCGAAAAATAATAAAAGTCCTCTATTTGGATCTTTGATTAGCTTAGGCTAGTGTGTGTGTGTGTGTCATTTAAGTGTGGGAAGTCTTGGGACATTAGGTGAATAAAAAGGTAGTTTTATATTTTTGTTGTAAATATTGGAAATTGGGTACATGCTCATGTGTAATGAATGTAAAACCTTATGCATTGATGATCTTGTATATAGAAAAAAAATGAGAAAAATGAAAAGGAAAAGGAAAAAAACAATAGGGAAAAGAAAAGAAAAAAAATAGAAAAAGAAAGAAACAAAGAAAAAGAAAGAAATAAAAGGGGACAAAATGCCCCAAAGCAAAGCTTAATAAGGGTCAATGCATAAGTGTTGTGAAATGAAAAGAAATGCATGAGTATGTGAAAAAAAGTGAGAAAAATGGGTAGTTAGGTTAGTTTTGAAATTGTATAGGATGTCAAAGGTTAGGTGGGAAGTTTAAGCTTATCAAACATTCAAATTTCAAGCTCACTTTACCAAATATACATCCTTACCTTGACCCTAGCCCAATTACAACCTAAAGAAAAGACCTCATGATACTTGTATGCATGCATGAAATATATGTTGATTATTAGAAGAAAAACAAATCTTAGAAAGCATGAGTAGGGGAGAATTGAGAGAATCGGCCCTACACACTTGAGCGACTAGAGTGCAAACACTTCCGGTGAGGGTTCGATGCTCAATTCCTTGATTCCCGGTTTTCATGAGCATTCTTCTTGCAAGTCTACTTGAACTTCATTTTGATATTTAAATTGGTAGGATTCATGAGTCGTCATGGGACCTTAGCCCTACTTGTTCATGTATATCTTAGAGATTGATTTATTTTTAACTAAGTAGGTAGAATCATTTCCCATTTAGTTGCATTCACATAGACAGATGCATATAGTTTAGGTTGCATTTAGATTAGTTCACATTGAATAAATGTTGATACCCTTTGCTTTCTCTTGGTTTAAGCATGAGGACATGCTTGGTTTAAGTGTGGGGAGGTTGATATACCCCATGTGTAGGGTTTATCTTGTGCTTGATTTATGGGATTTTATAACCTTTCACCCACATTTATTCAATGAAATAGCATGGTTTTATAACTTCTCCTTTAATTGTGCTTAAGAGGGAAAACATGCTTTGAGGACTTAAAATAGCTAAATTCAATTCACCTTGATTCCATTAGATGCCTTGATATGTTTGTTAAGTGATTTCAGATTTAGGAGGCTAAGATTGGATCAAGGGAATGAAGAAAAAAGCATGTACAAATGGAGAACTCATGAAGAAATGAAGGAATCACAAAAGCTGTCAAGCCGACCTCTTTGCACTTAATCGGCCATAACTTGAGCTACAATGGTCCAAATTACACGGTTCTAGTTGCGTTGGAAAGCTAACATCTGGGGCTTCGAAATGATATTAGATTTGCCATGGTTGCATTTCGCATAGAGACGCGCATGCGCACAGTACGCGTACGCATCGATGGTGCCACATAATTTACTTAATGCAACTCGTGGCCAGCGAATTCTAAAGCCTTGTGGGCCCAATCCAACTTATTTCTGATGCTATTTAAGCCAAGGATTGAAGGAGAATTAACATACTTTCACACATTAGTTTGGTTTAGTTTAATTTTTGGAGGAAAAGTTAGTTTTAGAGAGAGAAGCTCTCACTTCTCTCGAGGATTAGAATTCGGATTAGGTTTAGTTCAATAATCTAGATCTAGGTTTCAATTCATGCTTTCTTCTTTTTCTACCTCTCAATTCTATGTTGTTACATTCATGATTCCTCTATTCTTTTGTTGTAATTTCCTTTATGTTGTTTCTATATTTTGCTGTAGATCTACTCTTGTTCCTTCTATTTTCTTTCAATTCAATATGAGTTAATTCATAATAATTGTATTTCCTTTGATTGTTGTTGTTGATTTCTTACATTCTATTGTTGTTAGATTCTATTTTGTTATCAATTTACTATGCTTCTTTTTATGCCTTCCAAGTGTTTGATGAAATGCTTGGTTGGATTTTAGTGTAGAATTTGTTCCTCTTGGCTTTGGTAGAGTAATTAGTGACTCTTGAATTATCTAATTCCTTTGTTGATTGACAACTAGAAGTTGCTAATTGATTTGGATACCACTAAAGCTAGTCTTTCCCTTGGGAGTTGGCTAGGACTTGTGGAATTAATTTGATTCATCCACTTGACTTTCCTCCATGGTTAGAGGATAACTAAGTGGTAGCAATGGACAATTCTCATCACAATTGAGGAGGATAACGAGGATAGGACTTCCAATTCTCATAACCTTGCCAAGAGCTTTTCATAGTTTTTAGTTTATTTTCATTGCATTTTACATTACTTGTCTCCTATCTCAAAAAACCCCCAAAGATACTTCATAACCAATAACAAGGACATCTTATTGCAATTCCTAGGGAGAACGACCCGAGGTTCCATACTTCGGTTTATAAATTTAGGGGTTTGTTACTTGTGACAAACAGATTTTTGTATGAAAGGATTGATGTTGGTTTAGAAACTATACTTGCAACGAGACTTCATTTGTGAATTTCTAAACCGTTAAAAGTCTAATCATCAACGTGTCCACGTGCTACGAGTTGGGCTGAACGCTTAGTGCTGGCCCAACGACAGTATAACTCTTTGGAAAATGTATGGGCTGGTGCCAGCAGCTGAGGGACGAGCACGCAGAATGTGCCGTCCGCGTGCACTGCCATCTAGTCTAGTGGCGCGCAAGCGCGATGTGCGCGCTCGCGTGCCTTCCCTTAAAAGTGCATGGACGCGCACGCATGCTGTGCGCGTCCACGTGGGACGAGTTGGGCTATAGGCTCAGTGCTTGCACAAGAAGGGCCCAACTCTCTGTAAAATATATGGTGTTGCATCCTGATGCCAGGGCATTTTGGCCAGTTTCACTGACCTTTTCTTTACTATTTTAGGGTAGTTTCATGCATTTTCTTAGTTAATAACAAGTTTTGGGTAGATAATCACTTACATCTTGATTCAAGCAAACATTGTGATGTTCATGTGATTTTATGAGAATTATGCATGAATTGAATGACAAATTGGATAATGCATGTTTCATAACTTAGATTAGAGCTTTGATGCACTTTATTTGCTTGATTTCAGGACAAAGGAAGCAAGGAAGAGCCACATTAGCAGCCACGTTAAATCTAATTAACGTGACCACTAACGTGGAATGGGAATAAACTTGCAACGTTAATGAGAAAAGTGATTGCCAATAATGCCTTCGAAACAATCATGGCCCACGTTAATTGCCACGTTAACTACATTAACGTGGTAGTTAACGTGGAGAGAAAGGGAGCTCCAGCGTTATTGGTAAAAGTGAATACCACTAACGCTCCAAATTGGCAATTAGCCACGTTAAGAGTCACGTTAACTCAGTTAACGTGAACTCTAACGTGGAAAGGGAAGACAATGCCAATGTTAGTGACACTCACCTTTGTCACTAACGTTGGACTAAGCCCAATTGGCCACGTTAAAAGTCACGTTAACTACATTAACGTGAACTCTAACGTGGGAGGAGCAAGGAATCGCCAACGTTAGTGACACTCACCTTTGTCACTAACGTTGGACCAAGCCACTATGAGCCACGTTAGTTGCCACGTTAATTGCATTAACGTGGAAGCTAACATGGAGGAAAGAAATGATGAGCCAACGTTAGTGACACTCACCTTTGTCACTAACGTTGGAGATGGCAATCACCACCACGTTAGTGGCCACGTTAAGACAATTAACGTGAGGCACTAATGTGAGAAGGGGCATTTGGAGCGTTGGTGACAAAGGTAAGTGTCACTAACGCTCTCGAGGCTAAGGCATGCTCACGTTAAGAGCCACGTTAGTTATACTAACGTGGACTCTAATGTGAGAAAAGGGGGGCTAAGAGCAACGTTATTGGCAAAGGTGAATGCCAATAACACTTGCGATGGACTAAGAGGCAACGTTAGTGGTCACGTTAGTGCCACTAACGTTGAAGTTAACGTGAACCATCTTGGGCTAGGAACGTTAGTGAAAAAGGTGATTGTCACTAACGTTCTCGAACCCACATTTTCACTTAACGTTAACGCCACTAACGTCCTAGCTAAAGTCCATGCCTACTTCACACTTTCTCTGCAAGTAAAGCTGAGCCCACTGAAGATTCCAAACTACTTCAGCTTAAGATCCAAAGGCCCATATCCAAAGACTTGAAGAGGCAACTAGAAGATCAGAAGAGTAGTATATATAGGAGTAGTTTTGAACTAGAGAAGGGCACATTTGGAGGGGGCATTGAGAGAACTACTCTCTGTATAATTTTACTTTCTCTGCACTTTTAGTTTTACTTTGAGAATGTATTTTCCATCTTTGTTTTCCATTCCCAGAGCTATGAACAACTAAACCCCTTTCATTGGGTTAGGGAGCTCTGTTGTAATTTGATGGATCAATAATAGTTTTCATTATTCTTCTTCTTTCTTTTCTCTTGATTTTACTAGAAAGCTTTCAATCTTCATCCAATAGGGTAGTTGTCTTAGAAAAGAAGCTATTCATACTTGGATCTCTTCGGAAACTTGGAAGAAGAATGAAGAGATCATGCTAGAAATGCTTTCTCATGTTGGACCAAATTGGGGTTTGGATGGATATAGTGACATATAATCCTACCAACATTTTGATTTGGGAATACATGTGGTATAATCAGTGACAACACTTCATCTCTTCTCATGAGTGATTAGACCAAGGAATTGGCTATTGATCAAGATTTGAGAGATTGAATTACCAAGGAATTGGAATTCAATCACTTAAGATTGCCAAGGAGATCAATGAATGCATTGATTGAGGAAGAGATGAAAATGAACTTGATCCGGAGAATACAACATCTCCTGAGCCCAATGAACTCCCCATTTCTGATCTTACCCATTCTATTTACTTTCTTCCATTTACTTTTATGTTCATCTTCCCATTCCCTATTTAAGATTCTGCAATTTACTTTCTGTCATTTACATTCAGTCCTTTATTTCCAGTAATTACATTCCCTGCCATTTACTTTCTGCCATTTAATTTCCCGCAATTCTCCAATCAAATTCTGCTTAGCTCAACTAGAACATTCCTCCAATTAAAGTTGCTTGACCAATCAATCCCTGTGGGATTCAACCTCACTCTATTATGAGTTTTTACTTGACGACAATTCGGTATACTTACCGAGGGAAAATTGTTGAGAGACAAGTTTTCGTGCATCAAGTTTATGGCGCCGTTGCCAGGGATTGATTTTGTATCAACAATGATTAAATTGGTGGATAACTAGATTGAGCATTTTTATTTTGTTTGATTTAATTTCTGTTTGAGTGATTTACTTTCAGTTTCAGTTATTTTCTTCCCTTTACCCCTACCCGTTTGTGGTGTTCTCGTATTTGTTACAATTTAGTCCACTAACCCACTAACTGTTTGATATATTACATCACTCACACTAACAGCATTTTTAACAAGAATATTCTCTATCTCCCTTTTGCTTTGGCCTTGTTGGTTGTATGACAGGTAGAAGAAGCGAGGCTTCAACTTCTGTTGATTCTGAACCTGAGAAGACCTTCCTTAGATTAAGGAGGGAAGCAAGAAGAAAGAGAGTTGTTGGTGCTGAGGAAGAGGAAGAGTACTTTGAATCAGACATGGATGAGAATATGGAGAACCATCATGAAGAAGAGGCTCACAACCATAGCAGAGAAGGTCCAGTGCATCATGCTAGACAAGAAAGAAGAGTTCTAGGCTCTTATATCATTCCAAACCCAGGAAACTGTGGAAGTAGCATCCAAAAGCCAATCATACATGCCAATAACTTTGAACTAAAGCCACAGCTTATCACCCTTGTTCAGAACAACTGTTCATTCGGAGGAAGTGTCCAAGAAGATCCCAATCAACATCTCACCACATTCCTGAGGATATGTGATACTGTGAAGTCTAATGGTGTTCATCCTGACACCTATAGACTGCTTCTGTTTCCCTTCTCACTCAAGGACAAAGCATCTAAATGGCTGGAATCCTTTCCGAAGGAGAGTTTAACAACCTGGAAAGATGTGGTGAACAAATTCTTGGTGAGATTCTATCCTCCTCAAAGAATCAACAGGTTGAGAGCTGAGGTACAAACCTTCAGGCAACAAGATGGTGAGACTCTATATGAAGCATGGGAGAGGTTTAAGGACTTGACAAGAAGGTGCCCGCCAGATATGTTCAATGAATGGGTGCAGTTACACATCTTCTATGAAGGTCTCTCTTATGAATCAAAGAAGGCAGTAGACCACTCATCTGGGGGATCTTTGAACAAGAAAAAGACCACAGAAGAAGCCATAGATGTCATTGAGACTGTAGCTGAGAATGACTACTTCTATGCTTCTGA
The DNA here is from genome assembly GCF_003086295.3 of Arachis hypogaea. Taxonomy (NCBI): domain Eukaryota; kingdom Viridiplantae; phylum Streptophyta; class Magnoliopsida; order Fabales; family Fabaceae; genus Arachis; species Arachis hypogaea. The sequence goes on from NC_092054.1 coordinate 91,010,967, forward strand.
AAGAGGCAACACTAGAGGAGTGATGGAGCTAAATAACGTGGATGCATTGCTGGCCCAGAACAAGCTGATTACCAAGCAGCTGGCTGATCTTACCAAGAAGATGGAGAGGAACCAAGTAGCAGCAATCACCACCTCATCAGCAACCCAAGAAGGAATGAATACAGAAGCAGAGGGTGAGCAGGAACAAGCTAACTACATTGGAAACTCACCTAGGCAGACCCATGATTCATATTCCAAAACTTACAATCCTGGTTGGAGGAACCACCCAAACTTTGGGTGGGGAAATCAACAAGATCAAGGCCAAGATCAGAGACGTCACAACCCCAATAACAATGCAGCTCATCAACATTCCACAAAGAGATCATATCAGCACCCACCTAACAACACCTCTCAACATCCATATCAAAACCAAAATGGCCATTCTCATCCCTCCAACTCCAACTCACCATCATCCGAAGATAGACTCTCAAGGATTGAGACCCTACTTGAAGGCATATGTAAGGAACTCCAAGAGAACAAGGTGTTCAAGGAGGAGGTACGAGCTAATATCAGAAACCAGGGAGACACCATTAAGAGGCTAGAATTTTAAGTGGGATACCTCTCTGAGAATATTCCCAAACCTACTAACAGCTTCCCAAGTGACACAGAGAAAAACTCGAGAGGTGAAGCAAAGAAAGTAAGATGGAAAGACTGCAAGATGGTCACTATAAGTGATAAGGGGACTGAGGAAGAGCTGAACAAACCCTTCGAACACTCTGGAGATACTTCAGCAGAGAAGCAGGAAGAGGGTCACCAAGAAACCAAAATTACACAGAAGGAGATGCTGAAACTCTATGCACCTTTTTCCTAAAGACTCAAGGGTGGTGTGGAAAAGAGAATATACTCAAATTTCCTTGATATGTTTGCATCTCTCCGTGTGAACATACCATTCATCAAGGCTCTCCAACAAATGCCCTTGTACATTAAGTATATGAAAGAGCTGCTGACCAGGAAAAGCTCACTCAAAGGAGGGCAAACAATAGTGATGAATAAGGAGTGCAGTGCTCTCATTCAACCAGAGTTGCCTATAAAAAGGAAGGACCCAGGGAGTTTTCACATCCCCTGTGCCATAGGAGAAACAATGTTTGACAAAGGACTATGTGACCTGGGAGCAAGCATCAACTTAATGCCTTTATCCCTTATGAAGAAGCTGCAGATCAATGAGCTAATGCCCACAGACGTAGTCATCAGGCTGGCTGACAAAACTCAAAAACAAGTAGTAGGTGATGACATGTCACCATGTCATGTTTTTCTATGCTTTTTCCTTTAGTTTCAATAGGTTTTATGCACTTTCTTGAGCCATAAGCAAGCCAATTGGGTAGATTTTCATGCTTCCTTTGATTTAATCAACCATGTATGAATTCATGATATTTCATGAGGTTTTATGCTATAATTGTCACATATTATGATAGAATGAATATCTCATGATTATGAGCATAGCTTTGATGAGTTTGGTTGATTAATTATAGGTGAAGAAAGCTTGGAGAAAGGTTGAAGTAAGAAGGAATAGCTAGGAGTAAAGAGAAGACAATGGAATAAGTGAAATTGAACCAGGAAGCAAAAAAGCTGGACCTAAAGTTAGCATCAAACTTTTGCACAAACTTTTGGTTGAAAAGTTAGCCCCAACGTTAGCCCCCTAACTTTGAGGCTAACGTTGGCACATGAATTTCTCCCCTGGGCACCAAAAGTTTGCGCCAACGTTAGCCCCCTAACTTTGAGGCTAACGTTGGCATGAGAAACTCCTCCCTGGCCACCTAAGTTTGCGCCAACATTAGACCCCTAACTTGGAGGCTAACGTTGGCACATGAAAATACAAGGGAGAGGAGAAAAAGTTTGCGCCAACGTTAGCCCCCTAACTTGGTGGCTAACGTTGGCGCCACAAGCACACTAGGCAAGGCCAACGTTAGGGTCAAAGTTAGACCCCTAACGTTGGCACCAACATTGATATCAGCAAATTGTGCTAGCTGATATGAAAAGTTCTCTAACTTTGGCTCAAACTTTTGGTCCAACTTTTGCAAAACTCAAACCCGGTTCAATTGGTTCACTTTAGTTCTTCTCCAAACTTCAAGAGCAATCAACCAAGGCCTCTTTCAACCCAATTCCACCAAGAGCAAAGGCCCAACTCAAGGCTTGAAGATCATTGGAAGAAAGTGTATAAATAGGATAGAATTCAAGTTATTCGGGAGCTTTTGGCCGGAGGAGCTTTTCTTTGGAATTTTCATAATAGTTTTCGGAGAGCTTTTGGCCGGAAGAGTTTTTCTTTTGAATTTTTATAGCTTTTGGCATAGAGTGATCTTTAATTTCTTTGTTTTCATTGCTTTCAATTTCAATTACACTTGTCTTGGATCTTGGATTGGAGAATTGAAGAAATTCTGTTTCAATCTCAATCTTGGATCTCTCTGTTTCTTGACTGTTAATTGAATTTCATTTCCGGTTAATTGCTCTTCATCTATTCTCTTTGCAATTTACAATTCCCTTGCAATTGTTTTTATTGGATCTAGGAAGGCATTGAGATCTAGACTTAGTTTTCTAGTCTCTGGGTCCTGAGATCCAAATCTCCAATTTACATTCTGTTTCTTGCTTTCCATGTTCATTTACTTTTCTGCTATAAGATCCGATCCAATCCCAATTCCCTTTTACTTTTCTGTTTGATGCAATTTAACTTTTCCTTGTTTAATTTCTGCAAATCCACGCCCCAATCCCCTTTATATTTCAAGCAATTTACATTCCTTGCACTTTAAGATTCCGCAATTTACATTTCTTGCACTCTAAGTTTCTGCCATTTAATTTCTTGTTCCTTAAGATTCAGCAATTTAGTTTCCTGCTCTCTTTACTTTCATGCAATTTACATTCTGCAAATCACAAATCACCCAACCAACACTCGATTCGCTTGACTAAATCAACCACTAAACTAAAATTGCTCAATCCTTCAATCCCTGTGGGATCGACCTCACTCCCGTGAGTTTTTATTACTTGATACGACCTGGTACACTTGCCGGTTAGATTTGTGTGTTTTGGGAGAAAATTACTTTTCACCAAAATACTCATCAAGTTTTTGGCGCCGTTGCCGGGGATTGATTAGGTTGACAATGATTATGTGGGTGAGAAGTCTAGATCAAGCATTTTCTTTATTTTTGTTTTCTGTTTCAAAGTGAAACCAAGGTGTTTGAGTTTTTGCCTCACTAAGAAATTCTCATCTCTAATATGAGTAATTTCAATTTTCTTTGGTTGTGTGTTTTACAAAACTCAAATGGAGTTCAACTCATCTTATGATCAAACAAATTCTATGGGATATCACCCACCATCACCAATCTCTAATGATGGCTGGGGATATCACCAAGAAGCTTCAAATTCTGGGCACTCCAATTCATGGAGCTATGCTTCAGAACCACAAGATGAGAAAGAAAATCATATGGGATATTTCTCTCCACCACAAAATAATGCAAGTCATGATTCTAATGGTGGCTGGGAAGGGAATTCTAGTGCTCCATATGATATTCATCCAGAGATATCATCACTTGACCATACTTCAACCGAAAGCCCCTTTCAAAACTCACCACCCACACAAACTTCCATGAACCACTCATGGTTTTCAGAATTTGAGTCTAGGTTCAACAGAATGGCGGAGGAATATCAACAATCCCGGAGGGAACTAGAAATCCTTTCTCAGGAGACAGATAAGCAATTGGAGGACACAGATAAACGCTTAGAACTACTAAGCAAGGAAAATGAAGACCAATTGATGGATGTGAAGGATAAAGTGGAAGAGCAAGATAAGGAGGCCACTGCATCAAGTGAACTTTCAATGAAGAATGAGGTGGTTGAACCTGAAACTGCACTTGAGATGACAAGAGAACATGAAGACTCACAACTCTCACAAACCTCCCTGGACCAAAACGCCTCAACACTTGAATCCATGATTGAAAGGTATGACGAAGAGATGAAGGAATGTTGGGAAGATAAACAAACCTCCCCCATGATAGAGCTATTAAAACAAATGTTGGGTGTAAAAGAGGAAGTGGAGGAGCAAGAAAGTGAAGAAGTCATTCCAAACTCAAGTGAGGCAGAGAAGTACATAAAGGAGGAGTTCATAGAACCACAAATACAAAAGGCTCTGGATGAATGCAAAACTCCAATAATCACACAGCAACCAAGACTTGGATTCAAAGAAGTGAAGGCAACTAACAAAAGCACCAATCCTGTCCCTAATCCAGTAAGCAAGATCAATCAAGCCATTTGCAAAAGGAAGCTTGCTGAGGAAAAGCCAAGGCAAGGGACAGTAGCTGAAACTTCTCCTCCTTTGAAGTCATTTCTCTTAACAAATTAGAAGAAGAGGAAGAAAGTAAAGAACAGGTAGACAGTAGGTACATTTCTTCTCCTTGCTTTGTTTAAATTTCAATAAATTGGCATATGATCACATTCTAAGTTTGGTGTTGCCTTGCAACAAATTGTTTTCAATCCCGTTTGGATGATTGCATCAAATCAAAAATGAAAGTGACACACCAAGATTCTAAGTTTGGTGTGCCACTTATTTTCTATGCAATTCATTCAAGCAACACTACTTGTCTGCATAATCATAATGCCTCTGCATTTTTATTTTTCTCTTTTAATTTGACACTTTTTCATTCCACTTTCTTTAGTCATTTTTCTATTTTTTTTTAAATGCTTTCATTTTAGTTTGCTTATTTACTGTGTTTGTTAATACATTACCAAGAGAGCTTTATACATGACAGATTCTTGGCTTGGTGATTGTACTTAACAAATAACAGTTTCACTTACTTAGTTTTAATTCAAATAAATTGACATACGATTACATTCTAAGTTTGGTGTTGCTATGCAACAAAATTTGGTTCCAATTCTTACAAGATACTTGCATTAATTCCAAATGAAAGTGTCACACTAAGTTTGGTGTGCCACTTATATCTTTATGCAATGTATCATGCACACCTTCTTATCTATGCAATCATAATGTCTCTGTCTCTTATGCCTTGATTACTATCTTTAGTTTTGCTTGCTTGAAACACATGTACTACTAACATTTCATTGTGTGAGACATTCATGATCCATCTTAGCCCCATAGCCATTGTTCTAATTGTTGCTTGAGGATGAGCAAGCATTCTGAGTTTGGCAAGGGAAAGAGGAAGAATAGAGGAAAAAGGACAACAATAATGACGAAAGATTAACTACAAGGTTGTAGAGTTCCTTCTCCTCTCATTTATTTCCAACACTTAAATTACATGATTGTCTTTATCCTTTCTGTTTACATGTGTGTATGAATAAAGCATAGCTTGAATCTCTAATTTGCAACATGGTGCTGTGTCATTATGATTACCAACTTGAGTTTTGTGAATTCAAAAGCAACAAAGTATCATGATCATAAACAAACAAGGCATTAAAGAAGATTTTAGCATGTGCATAAAAGTATTGGGAAGCTAGTATGTTTGATTGTTGCTTAATTGCATTAGATTTTATTTAATTGAAGTTTTCATCTAGCACATTTTGTGAAATCTTTTAAAATCATGAAAACCTTGAAAGCAAATGCAAAATAAAGCAAGAAAAGAAAAAGGGAAAAAATGAGAAAGCTGAAGGCTCTGAGTACCAATGGAAATCTATTTGCTAAGTACTTGTGGTGTTTATGTATCAAGCCAAATGCTTGAAAACAAAACACTTAGAAGTCAAGGTTAGGCTCAAAGTGCAAAAGCACTCCCTCAAAGTTCAAGGCTCTGAGCATCAATGATTAGAGAGTCAAGAAAAGAAAAGAAGAATGAGCTTAATGAAGTTCTCTAATCAAATGCTTGTGGTGCTTATGTATCAAGTGGTAATACTTGAAAACAAAGCATTTAGAAGTCGTAGCTTTGTTATCAACTCATGGGGCAAAGCACCCAAAAGGAGAAGCTAAATAAGAAAATCAAAAGTTTGTTTCAAGGAAGAAATATAAAAGAAAGATTTCATAAATTGAGCTAGATGGAAGCATCAATCATTTACATTTCTTTGGTGATTATAGCATGCTTAGAAAACTAGCTTACCATGAACATTGAGTTGCTATCCTTCTTGCCTTGGATTGTCAATCTTTATTGCATGATTCTTTTCTTGCTTGGGGACAAGCAAGGTTTAAGTTTGGTGTTGTGATGACATGTCACCATGTCATGTTTTTCTATGCTTTTTCCTTTAGTTTCAATAGGTTTTATGCACTTTCTTGAGCCATAAGCAAGCCAATTGGGTAGATTTTCATGCTTCCTTTGATTTAATCAACCATGTATGAATTCATGCTATTTCATGAGGTTTTATGCTATAATTGTCACATATTATGATAGAATGAATATCTCATGATTATGAGCATAGCTTTGATGAGTTTGGTTGATTAATTATAGGTGAAGAAAGCTTGGAGAAAGGTTGAAGTAAGAAGGAATAGCTAGGAGTAAAGAGAAGACAATGGAATAAGTGAAATTGAACCAGGAAGCAAAAAAGCTGGACCTAAAGTTAACATCAAACTTTTGCACAAACTTTTGGTTGAAAAGTTAGCCCCAACGTTAGCCCCCTAACTTTGAGGCTAACGTTGGCACATGAATTTCTCCCCTGGGCACCAAAAGTTTGCGCCAACGTTAGCCCCCTAACTTTGAGGCTAATGTTGGCATGAGAAACTCCTCCCTGGCCACCTAACGTTTGCGCCAACGTTAGACCCCTAACTTGGAGGCTAACGTTGACACATGAAAATACAAGGGAGAGGAGCAAAAGTTTGTGCCAACGTTAGCCCCCTAACTTGGTGGCTAACGTTGGCGCCACAAGCACACTAGGCAAGGCCAATGTTAGGGTCAAAGTTAGACCCCTAACGTTGGCACCAACGTTGATATCAGCAAATTGTGCTAGCTGATATGAAAAGTTGGAGCCAAACTTTGGCTCAAACTTTTGGTCCAACTTTTGCAAAACTCAAACCCGGTTCAATTGGTTCACTTTGGTTCTTCTCCAAACTTCAAGAGCAATCAACCAAGGCCTCTTTCAACCCAATTCCACCAAGAGCAAAGGCCCAACTCAAGGCTTGAAGATCATTGGAAGAAAGTGTATAAATAGGATAGAATTCAAGTTATTCGGGAGCTTTTGGCCGGAGGAGCTTTTCTTTGGAATTTTCATAATAGTTTTCGGAGAGCTTTTGGCCGGAAGAGTTTTTCTTTTGAATTTTTATAGCTTTTGGCATAGAGTGATCTTTAATTTCTTTGTTTTCATTGCTTTCAATTTCAATTACACTTGTCTTGGATCTTGGATTGGAGAATTGAAGAAATTCTGTTTCAATCTCAATCTTGGATCTCTCTGTTTCTTGACTGTTAATTGAATTTCATTTCCGGTTAATTGCTCTTCATCTATTCTCTTTACAATTTACAATTCCCTTGCAATTGTTTTTATTGGATCTAGGAAGGCATTGAGATCTAGACTTAGTTTTCTAGTCTCTGGGTCCTGAGATCCAAATCTCCAATTTACATTCTGTTTCTTGCTTTCCATGTTCATTTACTTTTCTGCTATAAGATCCGATCCAATCCCAATTCCCTTTTACTCTTCTGTTTGATGCAATTTAACTTTTCCTTGTTTAATTTCTGCAAATCCACGCCCCAATCCCCTTTACATTTCAAGCAATTTACATTCCTTGCACTTTAAGATTCCGCAATTTACATTTCTTGCACCCTAAGTTTCTGCCATTTAATTTCTTGTTCCTTAAGATTCAGCAATTTAATTTCCTGCTCTCTTTACTTTCATGCAATTTACATTCTGCAAATCACAAATCACCCAACCAACACTCGATTCGCTTGACTAAATCAACCACTAAACTAAAATTGCTCAATCCTTCAATCCCTGTGGGATCGACCTCACTCCCATGAGTTTTTATTACTTGATACGACCCGGTACACTTGCCAGTTAGATTTGTGTGTTTTGGGGGAAATTTACTTTTCACCAAAATACTCATCAGTAGGAGTGGTTGAAAACGTGTTGGTAAAGGTTGGGAACTACTTCCTTCCCACAGACTTTGTCATATTGGAAATGGAAGAGAGTCACCTTCAGCCAATCATATTGGGAAGACCATTCCTAGCTACAGCCAGAGCGCTCATAGATGTGGAGCGAGGAGAGCTAATACTGAGGATACATGACGAACAACTCACATTCAATGTCTTCAAACCCTCACAAGAAGCATATCAGGAAAGCAAGGAACTAAGGGGGGAGCACGACAAAGCACTGGTGGAAGAAACAAGCATTGAAGCACAAGCTGTACACCTGGGAATCCCTTTGGTTGATGAACAAGACAGTCAGCAGTTGTCACAGCAAAAGGAAAACTAGGAGGAACCTAAACCACTAGAGTCATATGAGACCAGCAACAAAATTTCCTTGGAAAAAGAGGTCACAAAGAGCAGGGCAACATCAAAAGGAACAAAGAAGAAGGCACCAAGGAGGTGGAGGAACAAGAAGATCCCTACAGAGGACTTCTCTCCAGGGGATAAAGTGATCTCGGCTTATTTCCCAATTATCCCACCTCATCTCCCCACCATCCCATCTCAGCTACCTAAAGTTTTTACCATCAACAGGATTCTCTCCTTAGAATATGTGGAGATCCTTGATGAAGCCAATGGAGATAGATTTACTGTGAGGGGGGAAGATTTGAAGCATTACCAACCACCCTGACAAAGTCAGAACGTCAAGCTAGTGACGCTAAAGAAGCGCTTCATGGGATTCAACCCATGTTTTATATGCTTTTAAGTAGTTAATAATGCAAGGTTCATGAATTCCAATTCAACTCTGACATATACTTGAATGAATTCTTTTATGCAACACATAGTGAAGAACAAGTTTAGTGTTCAAGGCATACTAAGAAGAGCATAAATGCAATTCATATCATGATTACTCTTAGAGCCTTGAACAAAACTTTGTACACTACATAGACACAAACTAAGTTTGGTGTCACCAATGTTGCATACACGGACAATTAAATAGTCAGTTGGTTTGCATTCATGAATAGCACTTAGTTAGTTAGAAACAAAAACTTTAAAAAGTAGTTATCCCATTTTTAAATTTTACCGCCACTATCCACAAATTCATTAATCACATTTCTTTTGTTTTGTAGGAAAATTGATGGGACAATTGAAGGAGGAAGGGTTCGGCCACTTCAAAAGAAGAGGACTATACACGTGTCTTCAAGGGGAATAAATTGGGAAATATTGCCATGCAACATTGAAAGAATGACACGCTTGGAAATCGAACCAACCTCATCATAAAGTTGATGATCCTTGTGCTCATCCCATGCTAAACCCCATCCGTTCATTATACATCCACTCCATTAATCCACACCTTTCATTCACTCACCACTTCCCTATATAAGTGGTTCTTATTCCATACTCCCTTTCACATTCCAATTTCCATCATTTACACTTCCCACTTTCGGCACCCAACTCCTTTTACCCTATCAAAGACACACTCCCCACCTTCACATATCAACTCCTACTCATGGCATCATCGAGCTCCAAGAGGCAAAAGAGGAAGGAATCGGTGGAGAGCATCCCTTTCGATGAAGGGAGATTCAAAACTGCATTCAATGAACTCGAATTTGAATGGATAAAGCTCAAAAAGATATTGCCTGAGTTAACATTCCAGTTCAACAAGGATGAGTGCCCACAGATTCGAGAGAAGATTGAACAAAGGGGTTGGCAAAGGCTCACGAACCCAGAAGCACAGATAAATGCAAACCTCATCAAAGAGTTCTATGCAAATGTGGTCAGAGAAGACATGACCCCAATCTGACACCCAGGAGTTTCGAAAAGGGATAGCAAATGCTCCTCTACAACTCTAAATTGAGACTCTTCCCTGGGAAACTCAAATCAAGGTGGTCTGGACCCTTTCTTGTCACAAAGGTCTCGCCGTATGGACACATAGAAATCATGGAGGAAAGCTCAAGGAGGACTTTCACTGTGAACGGACAAAGGCTCAAGCATTACATGGGCAATATGGGGGAAAGCCCCAAAGTGAAATATCATCTCAACTAATGGAGAAATCGTCGAGCTAGCGACGCTAAAAGAGCGCTTCGTTAGGAGGCAACCCAACCTAAGGTAGTTTCCTTTTCATGATCATTTCAATAAAAGTTAAAAGTAGTTTACCCTGTATTGCGAGGAGCTAAGTTTGGTGTTTCACACCAAAACAATCCAAGAGTGAATGTGTAATTCTAAGTTTGGTGTTCCACCAAATATTTCAGTTAGAATCACACTACACCTCTTCAAGAGCAAATTGCTAGCCCCAACCAATCAGGGAAACCACTTGACAAGAGTTTAGTTTCTAGTTCATAGTCGTTTTAGTAAATGCATGTATTCAATCTGTTGCATTAGGCAAGGAACTAAGTTTGGTATTCACACACCAAATCAGGTTCAGAAACTCACAAGCATACATGCATGCTAACTAATTCTCAAGTGCTTTGGGAACAAGCAACTTCCAATAACTTTGCAGGAATTCAATCAACTCTTCGGGAACAACGGTGCACCATCATCCAAAGAGGCGAAGAAGGATACAAAAGCTGTGGACGATGACAACAAAGGGATGGCTAGAAGTCACCACCAAAAGGTTGTATTGTTACTTGATTCCATATGCTTGGAAATGCTCAAATTGGAAGTCTGAATGTATCCCTGATTATTAGCTACTCTTTAGTTTACATCACTAGGATTCAATGTTCGTTTTTCCCCGCCTTTGTCATATGTGTGTTGTGCCAAGCTATCTTCTGCATTTTCACCTTGCTTACTTGTATGATTGCCTTTTAAGTCAAATAAAAAGAGATGTTATGAAAGACCAGAGTGATGTTCAAATTGTGGAGTAAGTTCTTAAGCTTGTGGTGTAGTAATTACTTAGCTAAGTTGGTTCACCAACAAGGTAGGAAGGTAACTATCTGTCCTGAATCATATGCTTGAAACACACCCCATGAGACTAGCTAAATAACAAGATCCTAATAAGAAAAGGGGAAAGAAAAATGAAAATTGAGAAATAAAGAAAAAGAGTAAGAAATAAGGCTAGGCACCAAGGGTTGAATCTTAAGGCATGTGTCTGTGGTGCTCTTGTGCAAAGGATATACTTGGATGAATAAGCTCTCAGGGGTGCCTTCTCACTTGGTAACTTGGGTTAACTAACCCGGGATTATCAGCTGAAAGTCCACTATCAAGAGTAACCCTTGCTACAGAGCACTTAGTAACCCAAAGAGGTGCTAGACACCAAGGTCTCAAGAATAAAAATAACAAACCATGTGCCTGTGGTGTGAATGTATGGGGGAAAGAGACTTGAGGGAGTAAGTCCTTAGGGGTGTCTTAACACCTAGCACCTTGAACCAACTGGTTCGGGAGTGCTGGCTGAAAGCTTATATTAAAGAGTCGCCCCCTTACAGAGCACCTAGTTTAAAGAACACAATCAAATCCTGAAAAGACAAAGGGATCAATGAATAAAAGTCTCATAGGGTGCAATCAAGTGAGTATTCCAGGGCATGGTAAAGGTCTGAAAGCCAATGAAGGAATGAAGCTAAGTTGCTATGCATGAAACCCCATAAAACCAAGGACATGACTTCCACAATAATGACTCATTTCTCTTGTCATTTCATTCATCATTCTCATGTTTCAATACTTGCTTAGGGACAAGCAAGCTTTAAGTTTGGTGTTGTGATGCCAGGGCATTTTGGCCAGTTTCACTGACCTTTTCTTTACTGTTTTAGGGTAGTTTCATGCATTTTCTTAGTTAATAAGCAAGTTTTGGGTAGATAATCACTTACATCTTGATTCAAGCAAACATTGTGAATTTCATGTGATTTTATGAGAATTATGCATGAATTGGATGACAAATTGGATAATGCATGTCTCATAACTTAGATTAGAGCTTTGATGCACTTTATTTGCTTGATTTCAGGACAAAGGAAGCAAGGAAGAGCCACATTAGCAGCCACATTAAATCTAATTAACGTGACCACTAACGTGGAATGGGAATAAACTTACAACGTTAATGAGAAAAGTGATTGCCAAAAACGCCTTCGAAACCATCATGGCCCACGTTAATTGCCACGTTAACTACATTAACATGGTAGTTAACGTGGAGAGAAAGGGAGCTCCAGCATTATTGGTAAAAGTGAATACCACTAACGTTCCAAATTGGCAATTAGCCACGTTAAGAGTCACGTTAACTCAGTTAACGTGAACTCTAACGTGGAAAGGGAAGACAATGCCAATGTTAGTGACACTCACCTTTGTCACTAACGTTGGACTAAGCCCAATTGGCCACGTAAAAAGTCACGTTAACTACATTAACGTGAACTCTAACGTGGGAGGAGCAAGGAATCGCCAACGTTAGTGACACTCACCTTTGTCACTAACGTTGGACCAAGCCACTATGAGCCACGTTAGTTGCCACGTTAATTGCATTAACGTGGAAGCTAACGTGGAGGAAAGAAATGATGAGCCAACATTAGTGACACTCACCTTTGTCACTAACGTTGGAAATGGCAATCACCACCACGTTAGTGGCCACGTTAAGACAATTAACGTGAGGCACTAACGTGAGAAGGGGCGTTTGGAGTGTTAGTGACAAAGGTAAGTGTCACTAACGCTCTCGAGGCTAAGGCATGCCCACGTTAAGAGCCACGTTAGTTATACTAACGTGGACTCTAATTTGAGAAAAGGGGGGCTAAGAGCAACGTTATTGGCAAAGGTGAATTCCAATAACGCTTGCGATGGACCAAGAGGCAACGTTAGTGGTCACGATAGTGCCACTAATGTTGAAGTTAACGTGAACCATCTTGGGCTAGGAACGTTAGTGAAAAAGGTGATTGTCACTAACGTTCTCGAACCCACATTTTCACTTAACGTTAACGCCACTAACGTCCTAGCTAAAGTCCATGCCTACTTCACACTTTCTTTGCAAGTAAAGCTGAGCCCACTAAAGATTCCAAACTACGTCAACTTAAGATCCAAAGGCCCATATCCAAAGACATGAAGAGCCAACTAGAAGATCAGAAGAGTAGTATATATAGGAGTAGTTTTGAACTAGAGAAGGGCACCTTTGGGGGCGCATTGAGAGAACTACTCTCTGTATAATTTTACTTTCACTGCACTTTTAGTTTTACTTTGAGAATGTATTTTCCATCTTTGTTTTCCATTCCCAGAGCTATGAACAACTAAACCCCTTTCATTGGGTTAGGGATCTCTGTTGTAATTTGATGGATCAATAATAGTTTTCATTATTCTTCTTCTTTCTTTTCTCTTGATTTTACTAGAAAGATTTCAATCTTCATCCAATTGGGTAGTTGTCTTGGAAAAGAAGCTACTCATACTTGGATCTCTTCGGAACCTTGGAAGAGGAATGAAGAGATCATGCAAGAAATGCTTTCTCATGTTGGACCAAATTGGGGTTTGGATGGATATAGTGACATATAATCCTACCAACATTTTGATTTGGGAATACATGTGGTATAATCAGTGACCACACTTAATCTCTTCTCATGAGCAATTAGACCAAGGAATTGGCTATTGATCAAGATTTGAGAGATTGAATTACCAAGGAATTGGAATTCAATCACTTAAGATTGCCAAGAAGATCAATGAATGCATTGATTGAGGAAGAGATGAAAATGAACTTGATCCGGAGAATACAACATCTCCTGAGCCCAATGAACTCCCATTTCTGATCTTACCCATTCTTTTTACTTTCTGCCATTTACTTTTATGTTCATCTTCCCCATTTCCCATTTAAGATTCTGCAATTTACTTTCCGTCATTTACATTCAGTCCTTTATTTCCAGTAATTACATTCCCTGCCATTTACTTTCTGCCATTTAATTTTCTGCAATTCTCCAATCAAATTCTGCTTAGCTCAACTAGAACATTCCTCCAATTAAATTTGCTTGACCAATCAATCCCTGTAGGATTCGACGTCACTCTATTGTGAGTTTTTAGTTGATGATAATTCGGTATACTTGCCGAGGGAAAATTGTTGTGAGACAAGTTTTCGTGCATCATTCCACTCATGGACGCGTGCGCGCGCGTCTTCCCCCCCCCCCCCCCCCCTTTTTTTCCAGAAAAGCTAAAACCTCAAAAAGTCCAAAAACTCCCTAACAACACCTACAACCTCTAACCAATCAAAAAGTGTAGCATTCACAAAGATTTTTTCCTTCAACTACTTAACAAGCACAACTTACATGTTAGAATGCTAACAATCAATTTATTAAAACAACTAAAATGACATGGAAAAATACCTACAATGGTAACTCAAATCACTTATTAATGAAATCTACAAGAGAGTGGAAAGAGTATACCACGGTGGGGTGTCTCCCACCTAGCACTTTTAGTTTAAGTCCTTAAGTTGGACCTTTGGGAAGCCCTTGTCATGGTGGCTTATGTTTGTACTCATCCTTGATTCTCCAAGGATCTTTGCGCCTCAAATGGTTGACAAAAATTCCAACCTCCTTCACCAAGTTTGGATGGAGATCCATCCAAGATATGAGCTTCCTTAGTTGGTCTTCGTATTGCGATCTCGGATCCCATATCTTATTTTCGCACCCGTCTTCTAGTTGAGCTTCATGGACTTTTCGTTCGGATGGTTGGCAAGTAGAACTAACGGAATTCTCTCTAGCATACCAAGCTTTCTTCCTAGACCCATTTGAAGTAGCATTCATCCAATCATAACTCCTATATCGTGAGAATGTGACCTCAGTGAGCTTAACTCCTAACTTCCAACCACTACACAACTTCTTGCCACTCTTTATTCCACAAAGAGCTCTAAGTTGTCCATCATTTTCAATCAAGCCATATTCAAGTGAGTATGTAAAGCTTAAAGGTAAGAGTTTTACCCACTTAAATGGTGTGTTGGATGGTGACTTAGGGAGGGGAACCTCCCCACACTTAGACAATGCAGGGTCAAACTCCTTTTGCTCTTCTTTGTGCATTTCCACCTCTTGAGAACTCTTTTCAACTTCTTTTTGCTTGTCGACCTCTTCCAATTCCTCCTCATCATCAATCAAATCAAACTTGGGAGGTTGTGTGAAATCTTCTTCCGCCTCAACTTCACACTCATTGAGAGAGTCTTCGACAAGGTTACCAATAGTGCTTGGTGTGAAGTTGCCTTCAATAGCTACATGTTCATGTCCCAAAGGAGAGGATTCCACTTTTGATAAAAATTCATTGATGATTGAATCCATCTCTTGATCAACCTTTTCATATTCTTCAATTTTGATAAGCTCCGGAGGTTGTTGGGACTCAAATGGTGGTGCCGCATCTCCTAGATCTTCAACCACTTCTTCCCTTTCTTCAATGACCCTAGGCTTCTCCAATTGTTCCAATACAAAGCTTGACTCTTCCTTCTTCTCCACCGGATTTTCAAATTTCTCCTTCATACTTTGCTCTTCTTTTGGTTCTTCACATGTGGCCATGGAGACACCTTGAGTATTCAAACATTGGTAGGCTAAAGTGTGCACTACCTTAGTCAAATTAGTCACAAACTCTAGGGTGTTCCTTTGCATATCCGCTTGTCCTTGAAGTAGCAAGGTGAGAGAATCATCTATTGGGGCTTGGGGTGGATAAAAGGGTTCATTATTTTGGAGAGAAGGTTAATAGTAGGAAGGTGGTTCTTCTTGGTAAGGGTAAAGAGATGGTGTGCATTGAGGTGGTTCTTGGTAGTGATCTTGATAGGGTTGTGGTGGTTCTAAAGGTTCTTGCTCATAATGGTCATAAGAATATGGTATGGGTGATTGGTCATATGATGAGTATGGATCATAGGAAGGTGGCGTTTGGTAATGAGGGGCTTGTGAGAATGGTTGAGGTTCATGTTGAGGATAAGAGTCATAGGCATATGATGGTGGTAGTTGATTATCACAAAAAGAGTCACCAAAGCCATTGGATTGACATGCATTAGGATGGAAATTATACCTATACGCATTCGGATGCTGTTGCCAATAGGAGTGATCAATTTCTTGAGACTCCTTCCACCTTGAAGTGTTCCATCCTTGGTACATGTTGTCATTGAAGTTCACATCTCCTACAACACAATAAGAACCAAACTCATAGCCAAAGTGAGAATTCATGATAGCTGGTGCACGAATTGTAAATCACACTTTTCACAACTCGTACCACTAACCAGCAAGTGCACTGGGTTATCCAAGTAATACCTTTGAGTAAGGGTCGATCCCACAGAGATTGTTGGCTTGAAGCAAGCTATGGTTATTTTGTAATTCTTAGTCAGAAAATTAATAATAAAAATGTTTGGGTTTATGAGAAGTAATTAACATAAAGTAAATAATACTTGTTATGCAATAATGGAGAACAGATTGAGGTTTTGGAGATGCTCTGTCTTCTGAATCTCTACTTTTAATGAGCTTCATGCGTCTCTTGAGATCCATGAATGGGCTCTCTTGCTTGCTCCATCCTTTTCTTAGTAATGGGCTTCTCTTCCTCAATGGGAATGTCTCCTTTTATGAAAGCTCCAGCTGAGTAACATAGATGGCAAATAAGATGAGGAAAAGCTAGCCTTGCCCCAGGAGAGGGGTTTTCGGCTATTTTGTAGAATTCAAGGGAGATGACTTCATGAACTTCTACTTCCTCTCGAATCAAGATGCTATGAATCATGATGGCCCGATCCACAGTAACATCAGATCAGTTGCTAGTGAGGATGATGGAGCGTTGGATGAACTCCAACCACCCTCTAGGCACAGGCTTGAGGTCCAGTCTTCTTAATTGAACCGGCTTGCCTTTGGAGTAAATCTTCCATTGAGCTCCTTCCACACATATGTCCATGAGGACTTGGTCCAACCTTTGATTAAAGTTGACCCTTCTAGTGTAGGGGCGTGCATCTCCTTGCATCATAGGCAAGTTAAATGCCAACCTCACATTTTTCGGACTAAAATCTAAGTATTTCCCCCGAACCATTGTAATATAATTCTTTGGGTTTGGGTTCTTACTTTGATCATGGTTCCTAGTGATCCATGCATTGGCATAGAACTCTTGAACCATTAGGATGCCGACTTGTTGGATGGGGTTTGTTAGAACTTCCCAACCTCTTCTTTGGATTTCATGTCGGATCTCTGGATACTCATTCTTCTTGAGCTTGAAAGGGACCTCGGGGATCACCTTCTTCTTGGCCACAACATCATAGAAGTGGTCTTGATGAGCTTTGGAGATGAATCTTTCCATCTCCCATGACTCGGAAGTGGAAGCTTTTGTCTTCCCTTTCTCTTTTCTAGAGGATTCTCTGGTCTTGGGTGCCATCAATGGTAATGGAAAAAGAAAAAGCTTATGCTTTTACCACACCAAACTTAGAATATTGCTTGCCCTCGAGCAAGAGAAGAGAGAATAGATGATGAAGAAGAAGAAAATATGGATGAGAGGAGGGAGAGGTGTATTCGGCCAAGAAGGGGAAGAGAGGGTTGTGTTGTGTGAAAATAAAGAAGAATGGAGGGCTATATATAGGGAAGGGAGGGGGGGTTAATTTCGGCCATATAGGGTGGGTTTGGGTGGGAAATTGATTTTGAAATTTGAAGGTAGGTGGAGTTTATGAGTTAGGTTTATGGGGAAGAGTGGATGGATGTGAGTGGTGAAGTGGTGATGGGGAAGAGAGATTGAGGTGATTGGTGAAGAGTTTTGGGGAAGAGCGTTTATGGGATTGTGTGAAAGAGGGGTGAGAAGAAGTGAGTGGAGGTAGGTGGGGATCCTGTGGGGTCCACAGATCCTGAGGTGATCCTGTGGGGTCCACAGATCCTGAGGTGTTCAAGGATTTACAACCTTGCACCAAATTAGGCATGCAAAATGCCCTTTCACACAACTCTGGGCGTTCAGCGCCAGATTGGTGCTTGTTCTGGGCGTTGAACGCCAATTTGTTGCCCATTTCTGGCGTTGAACGCCAGAACCATGCTTGTTCTGGGCGTTCAGCGCCAGCTCTTCTCCAGGGTGCAATTCTGGCATTCAAACGCCCAGATGCTGCCCATTTTGGGCGTTCAACGCCAGAACCATGCTCTGTTCTGGCGTTGAACGCCAGCCAGATGCTTCTTACTGGCGTTTAAACGCCAGTGAGATCTTCTTCCAGGGTGTGATTTTTCTTTTGCTGTTTTTGATTCCGTTTTCAATTTTTATATTTATTTTGTGACTCCACATGATCATGAACCTAATAAAACATGAAAGAACAAGAAAAATAAAATTAGATAAATAAAAATTGGGTTGCCTCCCAACAAGCGCTTCTTTAATGTCAATAGCTTGACAGTGGGCTCTCATGGAGCCTCACAGATGTTCAGAGCATTGTTGAGACTTCCCAACACCAAACTTAGAGTTTGGATATGGGAGTTCAACACCAAACTTAGAGTTTGGTTGTGGCCTCCCAACACCAAACTTAGAGTTTGACTGTGGGGGCTCTGGTTGACTCTGTTTTGAGAGAAGCTTACTGTGCCTCTTTTCCATGTTTACAGAAGGGTAACCTTGAGTTGTAAACACGAGGGAGTCCTCATTCAATTGAAGGACTAATTAACCTCTGTCAACATCAATCACAGCTCTTGCTGTGGCTAGGAAAGGTCTTCCAAGGATGATGGATTCATCCTCATCCTTCCCAGTATCAAGGATTATGAAATTAGCAGGGATGTAAAGGCCTTCAACCTTTACTAACACGTCTTCTACTTGTCCATAAGCCTGTTTTTTGAATTGTCTGCCATCTCTAATGAGATTTTAGCAGCTTGCACCCCAAAGATTCCCAGTTTCTCTATTACAGAGAGGGGCATGAGGTTTATCCCTGAACCAAGGTCACACAGAGCCTTTTCAAAGATCATGTTGCCTATGGTACAAGGTATTACGAACTTTCCAGGATCCTATTTCTTCTGAGGCAATGTCAGTTGATCCAGATCACTCAGTTCATTGATGAACAAGGGAGGTTCATCTTCCCAAGCCTCATTACCAAATAATTTGGCATTCAGCTTCATGATTGCACCAAGGTACTTGGTAACTTGCTCTTCAGTAACATCCTCATTCTCTTCAGAAGAAGAATACTCATCAGAGCTCATGAAGAGCATAAGGAGGTTCAATGGAATCTCTATGGTCTCTAGATGAGTCTCAGATTCCTTTGGTTCCTCAAACGGAAACTCCTTATTGATCACTGGACGTCCCAGGAGGTCTTCCTCACTAGGATTTACATCCTCCCCTTCCTCTCCAGGTTCGGCCGTGTTGACTATGTCAATGGCCTTGCACTCTCCTTTTGGATTTTCTTTTGTATTGCTTGGGAGAGTACTAGGAGGGATTTCAGTGATCCTTTTACTCAGCTGGCCCACTTGTGCTTCCTAATTTCTAATGGAGGACCTTGTTTCATTCATGAAACTTACAGTGGCCTTAGATAGATCAGAGACTAAGTTTGCTAAATTAGATGTATTTTGTTCAGAGTTCTCTGTCTGTTGCTGAGTGGATGATGGAAAAGGTTTACTATTGTTAAACCTATTTCTTCCACCATTATTGAAAGCCATGTTGAGGCTTTTGTTGATCCTTCCATGAGAAATTTGGGTGATTTCTCCATGAGGGGTTATAGGTGTTTCCATAAGGTTCACCCATGTAATTCACCTCTGCTATTGCAGGGTTTTCAGGATCATAAGCTTCTTCTTCAGAAGATGCCTCTTGAGTACTGTTGGATGCAGCTTGCATTCCATTAAGACTCTGAGAAATCATATTGACTTGCTGAGTCAATATTTTATTCTGAGCCAATATGGCATTCAGAGTATCAATTTCAAGAACTCCCTTCTTCATAGGCGTCTGGTGCACGAAATTGTGATCTCAGGCAACGGGGCCAGAAACTCTGTACGCATATGTTAATAAATTATTTTTCATTCACAACTTCGATACAACTAACCAGCAAGTGCACTGGGTCGTCCAAGTAATAAACCTTACGTGAGTAAAGGTCGATCCCACGGAGATTGTCGGCTTGAAGCAAGCTATAGTCACCTTGTAAATCTCAGTCAGGCGGATATAAAATAGTTATGGAGTTTTCGAACATAAATAATAAATAGATAGAAAATAAGGATAGAAACACTTATGTAATTCATTGGTGAGAATTTCAGATAAGCGTATAGAGATGCTTTCGTTCCTCTGAATCTCTGCTTTCCCGCTGTCTTCATCCAATCAGTCTTACTCCTTTCCATGGCAAGCTTTCTGTAAAGGCATCACCGTTGTCAATGGCTACATCCCATCCTCTTGTGAAAAAGGTCCAAATGCTCTGTCACGGCACGGCTAATCATCTGAAGTTCTCGATTATACTGGAATAGGATCCATTGATCCTTTTGCGTCTGTCACTACGCCCAGCACTCGCGAGTTTAAAGCTCGTCACAGCCATCCCTTCCCAGATCCTACTCGGAATACCACAGACAAGGTTTAGACTTTCCAGATCTCAGGAATGGCCATCCATAGGTTCTAACTTATACCACGAAGACACTAATAACTCGGACTCGGTCCCCTGTATTAGATATCCAAGAGATATCCATTCAATCTAAGGTAGAACGGAAGTGGTTGTCAGGCACGCGCTCATAAGTTGAGATTGATGATGACTGTCACGATAATCACATCTATCATATTGAAGTGCGAATGAATATCTTAGAAGCGAAATAAGTTGAATTGAATAGAAAAACAGTAGTACTTTGCATTAATCTTTGAGGAACAGCAGAGCTCCACACCTTAATCTATGGAGTGTAGAAACTCTACTGTTGAAAATACATAAGTGAAAGGTCCAGGCATGGCCGAATGGCTAGCCCTCATAATCTAAGAACCAGGCATCCAAAGATTATCAAAAGATGTCTAATACAATAGTAAACAATCCTATTTATACTAAACTAGTTACTAGGGTTTACAGAAGTAAGTAATTGATGCATAAATCCACTTCCGGGACCCACTTGGTGTGTGCTTGGGCTGAGCTTGAATGTTACACGTGCAGAGGCTCTTTCTGGAGTTGAACGCCAGGTTGTAACGTATTTCTGGCGTTCAACTCTGGTTTGTGACTTGTTTCTGGCGTTTAACTCCAGACAGCAGCAGAGAACTGGCGTTCAACGCCCTTTTACGTCGTCTAAACTCGGCCAAAGTATAGACTATTATACATTGCTGGAAAGCCCTGAATGTCTACTTTCCAACGCAATTGGAAGCCCACCAATTTGAGTTCTGTAGCTCCAGAAAATACACTTTGAGTGCAGGGAGGTCAGAATCCAACAGCATCAGCAGTCCTTCTTCAACCTCTGAATCTGATTTTTGCTCAAGTCCCTCATTTTCAGCCATAAAATACCTGAAATCACAGAAAAACACACAAACTCATAGTAAGGTCCAGAAATGTGAATTTAACATAAAAACTAATGAAAACATCCCTAAAAGTAACTAGATTCTACTAAAAATATACTAAAAACAATGCCAAAAAGCGTATAAATTATCCGCTCATCACAACACCAAACTTAAATTGTTGCTTGTCCCCAAGCAACTGAAAATCAAATAGGATAAAAAGAAGAGAATATACTATAAATTCCAAACTATCAATGAAACATAGCTCCAATTAAATGAGCGGGACTTGTAGCTTTTTGCCTCTTGAATAGTTTTGGCATCTCACTTTATCCATTGAGGTTCAGAATGATTGGCATCTATAGGAACTCAGAGTTCAGATAGTGTTATTGATTCTCCTAGTTCAGTATGATGATTCTTGAACACAGCTATTTTATGAGTCTTGGCCGTGGCCCTAAGCACTTTGTTTTCCAGTATTACCACCGGATATATAAATGCCACAGACACATAATTGGGTGAACATTTTCAGATTGTGACTCAGCTTTGCTAAAGTCCCCAATTAGAGGTGTCCAGGGTTCTTAAGCACACTCTTCTTTTGCTTTGGACCTTGACTTTAACCACTCAGTCTCAAGTTTTCACTTGACACCTTCACGCCACAAGCACATGGTTAGGGACAGCTTGGTTTAGCCAGTTAGGCTAGGATTATATTCCTTTAGGCCCTCTTATCCACTGATGCTCAAAGCCTTGGGATCCTTTTTATTTACCCTTGCCTTTTGGTTTTAAGGGTTATTGGCTTTTTGCTCTTACCTCTTGGTTTTAAGAGCTTTTGGCTTTTTCTGCTTGCTTTTTATTTTTATTTTTTTTCGCCTATATTTTTTTTCTTTTTTTTTTTGCAAGATTTGTTCTTTGCTGTTTTTTCTTCCTTCAAGAATCATTTTTATGATTTTTCAGATTATCAAATAACATGTCTCCTTATCATCATTCTTTCAAGAGCCAAGATATTTAACATTCTTAAACAACAACTTCAAAAGACATATGCACTGTTCAAGCATTCATTTAGAAAACAAAAAGTATTGTCACCACATCAATATAATTAAACTAAGTTCAAGGATAAATTCGAAACTCATGTACTTCTTGTTCTTTTGAATTTAAACAGTTTTCATTTAAGAGAGGTGATGGATTCATAGGACATTCATAACTTTAAGACAAAGTTACTAAATACTAATGATCATGTAATGAAGACACAAACATGGATAAGAACTTAACATAGAAAATGAAAAATAGAGAATGTAAGAACAAGGAATGAGTCCACCTTATTGATGGTGGCGTTTCCTTCTTGAGGAACCAATGATGTCCTTGAGCTCTTCTATGTCTCTTCCTTGTCTTTGTTGCTCCTCCCTGATTGCTTTTTAATCTTCTCTTATTTCATGAAGGATGATGGAGTGCTCTTGATGTTCCACCCTTAGTTGTCCTATGTTGGAACTTAATTCTCCTAGGGAGGTGTTGATTTGCTCCCGATAGTTTTGTGGAGGAAAATGCATTTGAGGCATCTCCGGGATCTCATTGTGATGAGCTTCATGCATCTCTTGAGATCCATGAATGGGCTCTCTTGCTTGCTCCATCCTTTTCTTAGTGATGGGCTTCTCTTCCTCAATGGGAATGTCTCCTTCCATGGAAGCTCCAGCTGAGTAACATGGATGGCAAATAAGATGAGGAAAAGCTAGCCTTGCCCAAGGAAAGGGCTTTTCGGCTATTTTGTAGAGTTCAAGGGAGATGACTTCATGAACTTCTACTTCCTCTCCAATCATGATACTATGGATCATGATGGCCCGATCCACAGTAACTTCAGATCGGTTGCTAGTGGGGATAATGGAGCGTTGGATGAACTCCAACCATCCTCTAGCCACAGGCTTGAGGTCCAGTCTTCTTAGTTGAACCGGCTTGCCTTTGGAGTCAATCTTCCATTGAGCTCCTTCCACACATATGTCCATGAGGACTTGGTCCAACCTTTGATTAAAGTTGACCCTTCTAGTGTAGGGGCGTGCATCTCCTTGCATCATAGGCAAGTTAAACGCCAACCTCACATTTTCCGGACTAAAATCTAAGTATTTCCCCCGAACCATTGTAATATAATTCTTTGGGTTTGGGTTCTTACTTTGATCATGGTTCCTAGTGATCCATGCATTGGCATAGAACTCTTGAACCATTAGGATGCCGACTTGTTTGATGGGGTTTGTTAGAACTTCCCAACCTCTTCTTTGGATTTCATGTCGGATCTCCGGATACTCATTCTTCTTGAGCTTGAAAGGGACCTCGGGGATCACCTTCTTCTTGGCCACAATATCATAGAAGTAGTCTTGATGAGCTTTAGAGATGAATCTTTCCATCTCCCATGACTCGGAGGTGGAAGCTTTTGTCTTCCCTTTCCCTTTTCTAGAGGATTCTCCGGTCTTGGGTGCCATCAATGGTAATGGAAAAACAAAAAGCTTATGCTTTTACCACACCAAACTTAGAATATTGCTCGCCCTCGAGCAAGAGAAGAAAGAATAGATGAAGAAGAAGAAGAAATGGAGAAGAGGGAGAGAGAGATGTGTTTCGGTCAAGCAGGGGAAGAGAGGGTTGTTTTGTGTGAAAAATGAAGAAGAATGGAGGGCTTTATATAGGGAAGGGAGGGGGGTAAGGTTCGGCCATAAGGGTGGTTTTGGGTGGGAAATTGATTTTGAATTTTGAAGGTAGGTGGGGTTTATGAGGTAGGTTTATGGGGAAGAGTGGATGGATGTGAGTGGTGAAGTGGTGATAGGGAAGAGAGATTGAGGTGATTGGTGAAGAGTTTTGGGGAAGAGTGTTTATGGGATTGTGTGAAAGAGGGGTGAGAAGAAGTGAGTGGAGGTAGGTGGGGATCCTGTGGGGTCTACAGATCCTGAGGTGATCCTGTGGGGTCTACAGATCCTGAGGTGTTCAAGGATTTACAATCTTGCACCAAATTAGGCATGCAAAATGCCCTTGCACACAACTCTGGGCGTTCAGCACCAGATTGGTGCTTGTTCTGGGTGTTGAACGCCCATTTGTTGCCCATTTCTGGCGTTGAACGCCAGAACCATGCTTGTTCTGGGCGTTCAGCGCCAGCTCTTCTCCAGGGTGCAATTCTGGCGTTCAAACGCCCAGATGCTGCCCATTTTGGGCGTTCAATGCCAGAACCATGCTCTGTTCTAGCGTTGAACGCCAGCCAGATGCTTCTTACTGGCGTTTAAACGCCAGTGAGATCTTCCTCCAGGGTGTGATTTTTCTTTTGCTGTTTTTGATTCCGTTTTCAATTTTTATATTTATTTTGTGACTCCACATGATCATGAACCTAATAAAACATGAAAGAACAAGAAAAATAGAAATTAGATAAAAATTGGGTTGCCTCCCAACAAGCGCTTCTTTAATGTCAATATCTTGACAGTGGGCTCTCATGGAGCCTCACAGATGTTCAGAGCATTGTTGAAACTCTCCAACACCAAACTTAGAGTTTGGATATGGGAGTTCAACACCAAACTCAGAGTTTGGTTGTGGCCTCCCAACACCAAACTTAGAGTTTGACTTTGGGGGCTCTGGTTGACTCTGCAATGAGAGAAGCTTACTATGCTTTCTCTCCATGGGCAGAGAGAGATCCTTGAGTTTTAAACACAAGGTTGTCCTCATTTAATTGAAGGATCAATTCTCCTCTGTCCACATCAATCACAGCTCTTGCTGTGGCTAGGAAGGGTCTTCCAAAGATGATGAATTCATCCTCATCCTTCCCAGTATCTAGGACTATGAAATCAGCAGGGATGTAAAGGCCTTCAACCTTTACCAACACATCCTCTACTTGTCCATAAGCCTGTTTTCTTGAATTGTCTGCCATCTCTAATGAGATTTTAGTGGCTTCCACCCCATAGATTCCCAGTTTCTCTATTATAGAGAGGGGCATGAGGTTTATCCCTGAACCAAGGTCACACAGAGCCTTCTCAAAGGTCATGGTGCCTATGGTATAGGGTATTAAGAACTTTCCAGGATACTGTTTCTTCTGAGGCAATCTCAGTTGATCTAATGCATTTAGTTCATTGGTGAACAGGGGGGTTCATCTCCCCAAGTCTCATTACCAAATAAATTGGCATTTAGCTTCATGATTGCACCAAGGAACTTGGCAACTTGCTCCTTAGTAACATCCTCATTCTCTTCTGAAGAGGAATACTCGTCAGAGCTCATGAATGGCATAAGGAGGTTTAATGGAATCTCTATGGTCTCTAGATGAGTCTCAGATTCCTTTGGTTCCTCAAAGGGAAGCCCCTTATTGATCACTGGACGTCCTAGGAGGTCTTCCTCCTTGGGATTCACGTTCTCTCCTTCCTTCACAGGTTCGGCCATGGTGATTAATTCAATGGCCTTGCACTCTCCTTTTGGATTTTCTTCTGTATTGCTTGGGAGAGTACTAGGAGGGATTTCAGTGATCCTTTTACTCAGCTGGCCCACTTGTGCCTCCAAATTTTTAATGGATGACCTTGTTTCATTCATGAACCTCACAGTGGCCTTAGATAGATCAGAGACTAAGTTTTCTAAATTAGAGGTATTTTGTTCAAAGTTCTCTGTCTGTTGCTGAGTGGATGATGGAAAAGGTTTACTATTGTTAAACCTATTTCTTCCACCATTATTAAAGCCTTGTTGAGGCTTTTGTTGATCCTTCCATGAGAGATTTGGGTGATTTCTCCATGATGGATTATATGTGTTTCCATAAGGTTCACCCATATAATTTACCTCTGCTATTGCAAGGTTTTCAGGATCATAAGCTTCTTCTTCAGAAGATGCCTCTTGAGTACTGTTGGATGCAGCTTGCGTTCCATTCAGACTCTGAAAAATCATATTGACTTGCTGAGTCAATATTTTATTCTGAGCCAATATAGCATTCAGAGTATCAATTTCAAGAACTCCTTTCTTCATAGGCGTCCCATTATTCACAGGATTCCTTTCAGAAGTGTACATGAACTGGTTGTTAGCAACCTTGTCAATGAGTTCTTGAGCTTCTGCAGGCATTTTCTTTAAGTGAATAGATCTACCTGCAGAAATATCCAATGACATTTTAGCTAATTCAGACAGACCATCATAGAATATATCCAGGATGGTTTATTCTGAAAGCATGTCAGAAGGACACTTTTTGGTCAGTTGCTTGTATCTTTCCCAAGCTTCATAGAGGGATTCACCTTCTTTCTGTCTGAAGGTTTGAACATCCACTCTAAGCTTGTTTAGCTTTTGAGGAGGAAAGAACTTGGCTAAGAAAGCCGTGACCAGCTTGTCCCAAGAGTTCAGGCTATCTCTGGGTTGAGAGTCCAACCACACTCTAGCTCTGTCTCTTACAGTAAAAGGGAAAAGCATGAGCCTGTAGACATCAGGATCTACTCCATTAGTCTTAACAGTATCACATATCTGCAAGAATTCAGTTAAGAACTGAAAAGGATCTTCAGGTGGAAGTCCATGAAACTTGCAGTTCTACTGCATCAGAGAAACTAATTGAGGTTTTAGCTCAAAGTTGTTTGCTCCAATGGCAGGAATGGAGATGTTTCTTCCATGTAAATTGGAATTAGTTGCAGTAAAGTCACCAAGCATCCTCCTTGCATTATTATTATTTTCGGCTGCCATTTCCTCTTCTTGTTCGAAAATTTCTGAAAGGTGCTAGCTGGATTGTTGTAATTTAGCTTCTCTTAGTTTCCTCTTCAGAGTCCTTTTAGGTTCTGGATCTGCGTCAACAAGAATGTTCTTGTCCTTGCTCCTGCTCATATGAAAAAGAGGGACAGAAAAATAATAATAGGGATCCTTTCTACCATAGTATAGAGGTCCCTGTGTGAGTAAAAGAAAAGAAGGGGATGAGAAAGAAAGAGAATTTTCGAAAATAATTTTTTTGAAAAAGAGTTAGTGATTTTCGAAAATTGTTTTTGAAAAAGGTTAGTAATTTTCGAGAATTAAAATCAAAAATTAAAATAATTAGTTAATTAAAAAGAAATTTTGAAAAAGAGGGAAGATATTTTCGAAAATTAGAGAGAGAGGGAGTTAGTTGGGTAGTTTTGAAAAAGATAAGAATCAAACAAAAAGTTAGTTAGTTAGTTGAAACAAATTTGAAAATCAATTTTGAAAAGATAAGAAGATAAAAAGTTAGAAAGGATATTTTAAAATCAAATTTTGAAAAAGATAAGATAAGAAGATATTTTTGAAAAGATATGATTGAAATTAGTTTTGAAAAAGATTTGATTTTTAAAATCACAATTAATGACTTGATTCACAAGAAATCACAAGATATGATTCTAGAACTTAAAGTTTGAATCTTTCTTAACAAGTAAGTAACAAACTTGAAATTTTTGAATCAAAACATTAATTGATGATGTTATTTTCAAAAATTAGGAGGTAAAGATAAGAAAAAGATTTTTGAAAAATATTTTAAAAATTTTCGAAAATAAATAAGAAAAGTGAAAAAGATATGATTTTTGAAAAAGATTTTGAAAAAGATAAAATTTGAAAATTTGATTTGACTCATAAAAACAACTAGATTTTAAAAATTTTTGAAAAAGTCAATCCAAATTTTCGAAATTTATGAGAGAAAAAAGGGGGAGATATTTTTTGATTTTTGAAAATTTTTTTTTGATGAGAAGGAAAAACATGAAAAAGACTCAATGCATGAAAATTTTGGATCAAAACAATGAATGCATGCAAGAATACTATGAATGTCAAGATGAACACCAAGAACACTTTGAATGTCATGATGAACATCAAGACTTATTTTTGAAAATTTTTATATGCAAAGAAAACATGCAAGACACCAAACTTAGAAATCTTTCATGTTTAGACACTATGAATGCAAAAATGCACATGAAGAACAAGAAAAGATGCAAAACAATAAAACATCAAGATCAAACAAGAAGACTTACCAAGAACAACTTGAAGATCATGAAGAACACTATGAATGCATGAATTTTTCGAAAAATGCAAGATGAACATGCAATTGACACCAAACTTGAAATTTGACTCAAGACTCAAATAAGAAACACAAAATATTTTTGATTTTTTTGATTTTATGAAATTTTTTGTATTTTCTTTTAATTTTTTCGAAAATCATCTTGAAAAAGAAAAATAAGGATTCCAAAATTTTTAATATGAATTCCAGGAATCTTATGCTCTTTAGTCTAAAGCTCCAATCAAAGGGTCAGGCATGGCTTAATAACCAGCCAAGCTTTAGTATGTAACTCAGACATGACACGCCTGACATTCCCTATTCAAAAGAATTGGACATGGCTTTACAGCCAACCAGGCTTCAACATGCTTCATGAAACACTAGAATTCATTCTTAAAAATTCTGAAGAAAAATATATTTTTGAAAATATTTTTATTTTAAAAATTTTTTTCGAAAACAAAGGAGAAATTTTTGAAAGATTTTTGAAATTTTTTTTTTTGAAAACAGATGAGAAATTTTTTTGAAAGGTTTTTGAAAAATTTTTTAAAAGAAAACAAAAAGAAAATTACCTAATCTGAGCAACAAGATGAACCGTCAGTTGTCCAAACTCGAACAATCCCCGGCAACGGAGCCAAAAACTTGGTGCACGAAATTGTGATCTCAGGCAACGGTGCCAGAAACTCTGTACGCATGTCTTAATAAATTGTTTTTCATTCACAACTTCGATACAACTAACCAGCAAGTGCACTGGGTCGTCCAAGTAATAAACCTTACGTGAGTAAGGGTTGATCCCACGGAGATTGTCGGCTTGAAGCAAGCTATAGTCACCTTGTAAATCTCAGTCAGGCGGATATAAAATAGTTATGGAGTTTTCGAACATAAATAATAAATAGATAGAAAATAAGGATAGAAACACTTATGTAATTCATTGGTGAGAATTTCAGATAAGCGTATAGAGATGCTTTCGTTCCTCTGAATCTCTGCTTTCCCGCTGTCTTCATCCAATCAGTCTTACTCCTTTCCATGGCAAGCTTTCTGTAAGGGCATCACCGTTGTCAATGGCTACATCCCATCCTCTTGCGAAAAAGGTCCAAATGCTCTGTCACGGCACGACTAATCATCTGAAGTTCTCGATTATACTGGAATAGGATCCATTGATCCTTTTGCGTCTGTCACTACGCCCAGCACTCGCGAGTTTAAAGCTCGTCACAGCCATCCCTTCCCAGATCCTACTCGGAATACCACAGACAAGGTTTAGACTTTCCAGATCTCAGGAATGGCCATCCATGGGTTCTAGCTTATACCACGAAGACACTAATAACTCGGACTCGGTCCCCTGTATTAGATATCCAAGAGATATCCATTCAATCTAAGGTAGAACGGAAGTGGTTGTCAGGCACGCGCTCATAAGTTGAGAATGATGATGACTGTCACGATCATCACATCTATCATATTGAAGTGCGAATGAATATCTTAGAAGCGAAATAAGTTGAATTGAATAGAAAAACAGTAGTACTTTGCATTAATCTTTGAGGAACAGCAGAGCTCCACACCATAATCTATGGAATGTAGAAACTCTACTGTTGAAAATACATAAGTGAAAGGTCCAAGCATGGCCGAATGGCCAGTCCTCATAATCTAAGAACCAGGCATCTAAAGATTATCAAAAGATGTCTAATACAATAGTAAACAGTCCTATTTATACTAAACTAGTTACTAGGGTTTACAGAAGTAAGTAATTGATGCATAAATCCACTTCCGGGGCCCACTTGGTGTGTGCTTGGGCTGAGCTTGAATGTTACACGTGCAGAGGCTCTTTCTGCAGGTTGTAACGTATTTCTGGCATTCAACTCTGGTTTGTGACTTGTTTCTGGGGTTTAACTTCAGACAGCTGCATAGAACTGGTGTTCAACGCCCTTTTACGTCGTCTAAACGCGGCCAAAGTATAGACTATTATACATTGCTGGAAAGCCCTGAATGTCTGCTTTCGAACGCAATTAGAAGAGCGCCATTTTGAGTTCTGTAGCTCCAGAAAATCCACTTTGAGTGTAGGGAGGTCAGAATCCAACAGCATCAGCAGTCCTTCTTCAACCTCTGAATCTGATTTTTGCTCAAGTCCCTCAATTTCAGCCATAAAATACCTGAAATCACAGAAAAACACACAAACTCATAGTAAAGTCCAGAAATGTGAATTTAACATAAAAACTAATGAAAACATCCCTAAAAGTAACTAGATTCTACTAAAAACATACTAAAAACAATCCCAAAAAGCGTATAAATTATCCGCTCAACAGCGTCCCATTACTCACAGGATTCCTCTCAGAAGTGTACATGAACTGGTTATTAGAAACCATGTAAATGAGTTCTTGAGCTTCTGTAGGTGTTTTCTTTAAGTGAATGGATCCACCTACAGAGGTATCCAATGACATCTTAGCTAATTCAGACAGACCATCATAGAATATGTCCAGGATGGTCCATTCTGAAAGCATGTCAGAAGGACACTTTTTGGTCAGTTCTTTGTATCTCTCCCAAGCTTCATAGAGGGATTCACCTTCTTTCTGTCTGAAGGTTTGAACATCCACTCTAAGCTTACTCAGCTTTTGAGGAGGAAAGAACTTGGCTAAGAAAGCCTTGACCAGCTTATCCCAAAAGTTCAGGCTATCCTTAGGTTGAGAGTCCAACCATACTCTAGCTTTGTCTCTTACAGCAAAAGGGAAAAGCATGAGCCTGTAGACTTCAGGATCTACTCCATTAGTCTTAACAGTATCACATATCTGCAAGAATTCAGTTAAGAACTGAAAAGGATCTTCAGATGAAAGTCCATGAAACTTGCAGTTCTGCTGCATCAGAGAAACTAATTGAGGTTTCAGCTCAAAATTGTTTGCTCCAATGGCAAGAATGGAGATGCTTCTTCCATGTAAATTGGAATTAGGTGCAGTAAAGTCACCAAGCATCCTCCTTGCATTATTATTATTTTCGGCTGCCATCTCCTCTTCTTGTTCGAAAATTTCTGAAAGGTGCTTGCTGGATTGTTGTAATTTAGCTTCTCTTAGTTTCCTCTTCAGAGTCCTTTCAGGTTCTGGATCTGCTTCAACAAGAATGTTCTTGTCTTTGCTCCTGCTCATATG
This sequence comes from Arachis hypogaea, assembly GCF_003086295.3. Classification (NCBI taxonomy): domain Eukaryota; kingdom Viridiplantae; phylum Streptophyta; class Magnoliopsida; order Fabales; family Fabaceae; genus Arachis; species Arachis hypogaea. Next base: position 91,042,352 of record NC_092054.1, read on the forward strand.
AAAAAGAAGGACAGAAAAATAATAATAGGGATCCTTTTTACCACAGGTATAGAGGTTCCCTTGTGTGAGTAGAAGAATAAATAAATAGAAGGAGATGAGAGAGAAGGAGAATTTTTGAAAATTATTTTTGAAAAAGAGTTAGTGATTTTCGAAAATAGTTTTTGAAAAAGGTTAGTAATTTTTCAAAAATTAAAATCAAAAATTAAAATAATTAGTTAATTAAAAAGAAATTTTGAAAAAGCGGGAAGATATTTTCGAAAATTAGAGAGAGAGAGTTAGTTAGGTAGTTTTGAAAAAGATAAGAAACAAACAAAAAGTTAGTTAGTTAGTTGAAACAAATTTGAAAATCAATTTTGAAAAGATAAGAAGATAAGAAGTTAGAAAAGATATTTTAAAATCAAATTTTTGAAAAAGATATGATTTTGAAAAAGATAAGATAGAAAGACATTTTTGAAAAGATATGATTGAAATTAGTTTTGAAAAAGATTTGATTTTTAAAATCACAAAATATGATTCTAGAACTCAAAGTTTGAATCTTTCTTAACAAGCAAGTAACAAACTTGAAATTTTTGAATCAAAACATTAATTGATGATGTTATTTTCGAAAATTAGGAGATAAAGATAAGAAAAAGATTTTTGAAAAATATTTTAAAAATTTTCAAAAATAAGTAAGAAAAATGAAATAGATTTGATTTTTGAAAAAGATTTTGAAAAAGATAAAATTTTTAAATTGAAAATTTGATTTGACTCATAAAAACAACTAGATTTTAAAAAGTTTTGAAAAAGTCAACTCAAATTTTCGAAATTTATGAGTGAAAAAGGGAAAGATATTTTTTTGATTTTTTTGAATTTTTTTATGATGAGAGGGAAAAACATGAAAAAGACTCAATGCATGAAAATTTTGGATCAAAACAATGAATGCATGCAAGAATGCTATGAATGTCAAGATGAACACCAAGAACACTTTGAATGTCAAGATGAACATCAAGAACTTATTTTTGAAAAATTTTTAATGCAAAGAAAGCATGCAAGACACCAAACTTAAAAATTTTTCATGTATAGTCACTATGAATGCAAGAATGCATATGAAAAACAAGAAAAGACACAAAACATGAAAACATCAAGATCAAACAAGAAGACTTACCAAGAACAACTTGAAGATCATGAAGAACACTATGAATGCATTAATTTTTCGAAAAATGAAAGATGAATATGCAATTGACACCAAACTTTCAACTTGACTCAAGACTCAAACAAGAAACATGAAATATTTTTTATTTTTATGATTTTATTAATTTTTTTTTGGATTTTTCGAAAATTAATGTGAAAAAGAAAAATAAGGATTCCAAAATTTTTAATATGAATTCCAGGAATCTTGTGCTCTTTAGTCTAAAGCTCCAATCTGAGGGTTAGGCATGGCTTAATAGCCAGCCAAGCTTTAGTATGCTATTACATGCATTGAAGTGATTAGTTGAATCCTCAGTCCAAAGGAATTTGGACATGGCTTTACAGCCAGCCAGGCTTCAACATGCTTCATGAAACTCTAGAATTCATTCGTAAAAATTCTGAAGAAAAATATATTTTAGAAAACATTTATTTTAAAAATTTTTTTTTTCGAAAACAAATGAGAAATTTTTGAAAGGTTTTTGAAAAAAATTTTTTTTTTTTGAAAAATTTTTGAAAATAAGAAGAAAATTACCCAATCTAAGCAACAAGATGAACCGTCAGTTGTCCAAACTCGCAATCCCCGGCAACGGCGCCAAAAACTTGGTGCATGAAATTGTGATCTCAGGCAACGGCGCCAAAAACTTGGTACGCACATCTTAATAAATCGTTTTTCATTCACAACTTCGATACAACTGACCAGCAAGTGCACTGGGTCGTCCAAGTAATAAACCTTACGTGAGTAAGGGTCGATCCCACGGAGATTGTTGGTATGAAGCAAGCTATGGTCACCTTGTAAATCTCAGCCAGGCGGATATAAAATAGTTATGGAGTTTTCGAACATAAATAATAAATAGATAGAAAATAAGGATAGAAAGACTTTTGTATATCATTGGTGAGAATTTCAGATAAGCGTATAGAGATGCTTTCGTTCCTCTGAACCTCTGCTTTCCTGCTGTCTTCATCCAATCAGTCTTACTCCTTTCCATGGCTGGATTTATGTAAGGACATCACCGTTGTCAATGGCTACTTTTTATCCTCTCTGGAAAATGGTCCGATGCGCTGTCACTGCATGGCTAATCGTCTGGAGGCATCACCCTTGTCAATGGCTACATCCTATCCTCTTGTGAAAATGGTCCAAATGCTCTGTCACAGCACGGCTAATCATCTGAGGTTCTCGATCATACTAGAATAGGATTCACCCTCCTTTTGCGTCTGTCACTACGCCCAGCACTCGCGAGTTTGAAGTTCGTCACAGTCATTCAATCCCAGAGTCCTACTCGGAATACCACAGACAAGGTTTAGACTTTCCGGACTCTCATGAATGCCGCCATCAATCTAGCTTATACCACGAAGATTCTGATTAAGAGATCCAAGAGATACTCATTCAATCTAAGGTGGAACGGAAGTGGTTGTCAGGCACGCGTTCATGGGGGAATGATGATGATTGTCACGTTCATCACATTCAGGTTGAAATGCGAATGAATATCTTAGAAGCGGAATAAGTTGAATTGAATAGAAAAATAGTAGTACTTTGCATTAATCTTTGAGGAACAGCAGAGCTCCACACCTTAATCTTTGGAGTGCAGAAACTCTACCGTATGAAAATACATAAGTGAAAGGTCCAGGCATGGCCGAATGGCCAGCCCTCAAAACGTGATCACAGTATCAAAAATACAATCCAGGATGTCTAATACAATAGTAAAAAGTTCTATTTATAATAAACTAGCTACTAGGGTTTACAGAATTAAGTAATTGATGCATAAATCCACTTCCGGGGCCTACTTGGTGTGTGCTTGGGCTGAGCTTGAAGTTTACACGTGGAGAGGTCATTCTTGGAGTTGAACGCCAGGTTGTAACGTGTTTTTGGCGTTCAACACTGGTTCGTGACGTGTTTCTGGCGTTTATCTCCAGACTGCAGCGTAGAACTGGCGTTCAACGCCCTTTTGCGTCATCTAAACTCGGCCAAAGTATGGACTATTATATATTGCTGGAAAGCCCTGGATGTCTACTTTCCCACGCAATTGGAAGCGCGCCATTTTGAGTTCTGTAGCTCCAGAAAATCCACTTTGAGTGCAGGGAGGTCAGAATCCAACAGTATCAGTAGTCCTTCTTCAACCTCTGAATCTGATTTTTGCTCAAGTCACTCAATTTCAGCCAGAAAATACCTGAAATCACAGAAAAACACACAAACTCATAGTAAAGTCCAGAAATGTGAATTTAACATAAAAACTAATGAAAACATCCCTAAAAGTAACCAGATTCTACTAAAATCATACTAAAAACAATGCCAAAAAGCGTATAAATTATCCGCTCATCAGCTTTCCTACTGTCTTCTTCTTCACGCACGCAGGTCTTCTTCCAAGGCAAGCTGTATGTTGGTGGATCACCGTTGTCAATGGCTACCATCCATCCTCTCATTGAAAATGGTCCAAATGCGCTGTCACCGCACGGCTAATCATCTGTCGGTTCTCACTCATGTTGGTATAGAATCCGTTGATTCTTTTGCATCTGTCACTACGCCCAACACTCGCGAGTTTGAAGCTCGTCACAGTCATCCCTTCCCAAATCCTACTCGGAATACCACAGACAAGGTTTAGACTTTCCGGATCTCAGGAATGGCTGCCAATAATTCTAGCCTATACCACAAAGACTTTGATCATGAACCAGGAGGCTAAGAGATACACACTCAAGCTAGTGCAGATAGAACGGAGGTGGTTGTCAGGTACGCGTTCATAGGTGAGAATGATGATGAGTGTCACGGATCATCACATTCATCTGGGTAAAGTGCGAGTGAATATCTTAGAATAAAAACAAGCATGATTGAATGAAAAACAGTAGTAATTGCATTAATTCATCAAAACACAGCAGAGCTCCTCACCCCCAATCATGGGGTTTAGAGACTCATGCCGCCAGAAATACAATGTGAAGTATAAAAATGTCATGAGGTCTATAGTAAGTCTCTAAAAGTTGTTTTTATACTAAACTAGTAGCTAGGGTTACAGAAAATAAGTAACAAAGTGCAGATAGTGCAGAAATCCACTTCCGGGGCCCACATGGTGTGTGCTTGGGCTGAGCACTGAGCTTTACACGTGTAGAGGCTTCTCTTGGAGTTAAACGCCAGGTTGCAGCCTGTTTCTGGCGTTTAACTTTAGAATAGGGCACGAAGTTGGGGTTTGAACGCCAGTTTGCATCGTCAAAACTCGGGTAAAGTATGGACTTTTATATATTTCCGGAAAGCCCTGGATGTCTACTTTCCAATGCAATTGAGAGCACGCCAATTGGGTTTCTGTAGCTCCAGAAAATTCATTTCGAGTGCAGGGAGGTCAAAATCCAACAACATCTGCAGTCCTTTTTTAGCCTCTGAATTAGATTTTTGCTCAGGTCCCTCAATTTCAGCCAGAAAATACCTGAAATCACAGAAAAACACACAAACTCATAGTAAAGTCCAAAAATATGAATTTTTCATAAAAACTAATAAAAACATAGTAAAAACTAACTAAATCATACTAAAAACTACCTAAAAACAATGCCAAAAAGCGTATAAATTATTCGCTCATCACAACACCAAACTTAAATTGTTGCTTGTCCCCAAGCAACAGAAAATCGAATAGGATAAAAAGAAGAGAATATACTATAAATTTCAAAATATCAATGAAACTTAGCTCCAATTAGATGAGCAGGACTAGTAGCTTTTTGCCTCTGAACAGTTTTGGCATCTCACTTTATCCTTTGAAGTTCAGAATGATTGGCATCTATAGGAACTCAGAATTTGGATAGTGTTATTGATTCTCCTAGTTCAGTATGTTGATTCTTGAACACAGCTACTTTTTGAGTCTTGGCCGTGGCCCTAAGCACTTTGTTTTCCAGTATTACCACCGGATACATAAATGCCACAGACACGTAACTGGGTGAACCTTTTCAGATTGTGACTTAGCTTTGCTAAAGTCCCCAATTAGAGGTGTCCAGAGTTCTTAAGCACACTCTTTTTTTTTTTTGCTTTGGATCACGAATTTAACAGCTCAGTCTCAAGCTTTTTACTTGACACCTTCACGCCACAAGCACATGGTTAGGGACAGCTTCGTTTAGCCGCTTAGGCCAGGATTTTATTCCTTTGGGCCCTCATATCCACTGATGCTCAAAGCCTTGGATCCTTTTTACCCTTTTCTTTTGGTTTAAAGGGTTACGGGCTTTTTGCTCTTGCCTTTTGGTTTAAAGAGCTTTTAGCTTTTTCTGCTTGCTTTTTCTTCTTCTTTTTTTTCTTTTGTTTCCTTTTATTTTCGCCATTTTTTTTCGCAAGCCTTGTTCTTCGCTGCTTTTTCTTGCTTCAAGAATCAATTTTATGATTTTTTAGATTATCAATAACATTTCTCTTTTCATCATTCTTTCAAGAGCCAACAAATTTAACATTCATAAACAACAAATTCAAAAATATACACTGTTCAAGCATTTATTCAGAAAACAAAAAGTATTGTCACCACATCAATATAATTAAACTAATTTCAAGGATGAATTCGAAATCATGTACTTCTTGTTCTTTTGTTTTTAGAACATTTTTCATTTAAGAGAGGTGATGGATTCATAGGACACTCATAGCTTTAAGGCATAGTTACTAGACACTAATGATCATGTAATGAAGACACAAAAATAAAAATAAAGCATAAAGAATGAAAACAAAAAAAATAAATAGACAAGGAGATTAAGGAACGGGTCCACCTTAGTGAGGGTGGCGTCTTCTTCCTCTTGAAGAACCAATAGTGCTCTTGAGCTCCTCTATGTCTCTTCCTTGCCTTTGTTGCTCCACCCTTAGTTATCCCATGTTGGAACTTAATTCTCCTAGGGAGGTGTTAATTTGCTCCCAATAGTTTTGTGGAGAAAAGTGCATCCCTTGAGGCATCTCAGGGATTTCATGATGAGGAATTTTCTCATGCTCTTGTTGAGGTCCATGAGTGGGCTTAGGTGCCATTAATGGTTATGGAAAAATAAAAAGCAATACTTTTACCACACCAAACTTAAAAGGTTTGCTCGTCCTCGAGCAAAAGAAGAGAGAAGGGGTTAGAAGAAGAAGAAATAGAGGAGATGGAGGGTAGTGTTAGTTCAGCCAGGGGGAGCTTTATATGGTTATGATGTGTAAAAAGGAAGGAATGATGAGGGGCTAATATAGGAGTGGAGTGGAGAGAGAATTCTTGTAATAGGGGTTGGGTTTGGGAGGGAGATGGATGTGATTAATGGAGGTTATTTTGGGGAAGAGTGTTATGGAAAGGTGTGAAGAGGAGAAAAAAAGAGGTGGGGTAGGTGGGGATCCTGTGGGGTCCACAGATCCTGAGGGGTCAAGGACTTATCATCATTGCTCCATTTAGGCGTGCAAAATGCCCTTAGAGTGCAATCTTGGTGTTTAACGCCAGAGTGTTGCTTGTTTCTGGTGTTAAACGCCAGCTTTTCTCCCTTTCTTGGTGTTAAACGCCAACTTGATGCTCTGTTCTGGCGTTAAACACCAGTCTGGTGCTTGTTTCTGGCGTTTAACGCCAGCTTGATGCTTCTTTCTGGCGTTAAACGCCAGTTTGATGCTTCTTACTAGCGTTTAAATGCCAGTACGCTTATCCTCCAGGGTGTGCTATTTTTCATTCTGTTTTTGATTTTTCAGTTATTTTTGTGACTTCACATGATCATCAACCTAAAGAAAACATAAAATAATAATGGAAAATGAAATGAAAAAGTAATTAACATAGATAAATAAGATTGGGTTGCCTCCCAATAAGCGCTTCTTTATTGTCTTTAGCTGGACCTTACTGAGCTTTTAATCTAGTCTCAGTTTTGAGCATTCTTGCTCAACATTGCCTTCAAGATAATGCTTGACTCTCTGTCCATTAACAATGAACCTCTTATTAGAATCAATGTCATGAAGCTCCACAGAGCCATATGATGACACACTTGTAATCACATATGGTCCCCTCCAACGGGATTTCAGTTTCCCGGGGAATAATCTGAGCCTAGAGTTAAATAGCAGAACTTTCTGTCCTGGTTCAAAGACTCTAGATGACAGCTTTCTATCATGCCACCTTTTTGCTTTCTCTTTGTAGAGCTTAGAATTTTCGAAAGCAGTGAGTCTGAATTCCTCTAGCTCATTCAGCTGGAGCACTCTTTTTTCTCCAGCTAATTTAGCATCAAAGTTTAGGAATCTGGTTGCCCAGTAGGCCTTATGCTCCAGTTCCACGGGCAAATGACAGGCCTTACCATACACAAGCTGGTATGGAGAGGTCCCTGTAGGAGTCTTGAATGCTGTTCTGTATGCCCACAGGGCATCATCCAAGTTTCTTGCCCAATCCTTTCTACGGGTACTTACAGTCCGTTCCAGAATTCTTTTTAGTTCTCTATTAGAGACTTCAGCTTGCACATTTGTCTGTGGATGATATGGAGTTGCCACCTTGTGGCTAATCTCATATCGGACCATAGCAGAGTAAAGCTGTTTGTTGCAGAAGTGAGTGCCCCCATTACTGATTAGTGCTCTAGGGACACCAAACCTGCTGAAGATATGTTTCTGGAGGAACGTCAGCACTGTCTTAGTATCATTGGCGGGTGTTGCAATGGCCTCTACCCATTTGGATACATAGTCGACTGCCACTAAAATATAAGTGTTTGAGTATGATGGTGGGAAAGGCCCCATGAAGTCAATACCCCATACGTCAAACAACTCAATCTCTAAGATCCCTTGCTGAGGCATGGCGTAACTATGAGGCATATTACCAGCTCTCTGGCAGCTGTCACAGTTACGCAAAAACTCTCGGGAGTCTTTATAGGGAGTGGGCTAGTAGAAGCCACATTGGAGGACTTTTGTGGCTGTTCGCTCACCTTTGAAATGTCCTCCATATTGTGATCCATGACAATGCCATAGGATCTTCTATGCTTCTTCTCTAGGCACACACTTACAGATTATTCCGTCTGCACATAGCTTAAAAAGATATGGTTCATACCACAGGTAGTACTTTGCATCAGTAATTAATTTTTTCGTTTGTTGCCTGCTGTACTCCTTGGGTATGAATCTTGCAGCTTTATAGTTTGCAATGTCTACAAACCATGGTGTTTCCTGAATGGTAAACAGTTGCTCATCCGGAAAGGTTTCAAAGATCTCAATAGAGGGAAAAGACGTCCCTTCTACTGGCTCTATCCGGGATAGATGATCGGCCACTCGGTTCTCTATCCCTTTTCTGTCTCTTATTTCTATATCAAACTCTTGTAGAAGCAACACCCATCTTATGAGCCTGGGTTTTGAATGCTGCTTTGTAAGTAGATGTTTAAGAGCAGCATGGTCAGTGTACACAATCTCTTTTGATCCTACTAAGTATGATCTAAACTTGTCAATGGCATAAACCACTGCAAGCAATTCTTTTTCCGTGGTTGTGTAATTTTTTTGGGCATCATTTAAAACACGGCTAGCATAATAAATGACATGCAGAAGCTTGTTATGCCTCTTTCCCAGTACTGCACCAATGGCATGGTCACTGGCATCACACATTAGTTCAAATGGTAATGTCCAGTCTGGTGCAGAAATAACTAGTATTGTGACCAGCTTAGCTTCAGAGTTTCAAACGCCTGCAGACACTCTGTGTCAAACACAAATTGCGTGTCAGCAACTAGTAGATTGCTCAGAGGTTTTGCAATTTTTGAAAAATCCTTTATAAACCTCCAATAGAATCCTGCATGCCCCAGAAAGCTTCTGATTGCCTTAACATTGGCAGGTGGTTGTAATTTTTCAATTACTTCCACTTTAGCTTGATCCACTTCTATTCCCTTATTTGAAATTTTATGCCTAAGGACAATTCCTTCAGTCACCATAAAGTGACATTTTTCCCAGTTTAAAACTAGGTTAGTCTCTTGGCATCTTTTTAGAACAAGTGCTAAATGGTCAAGGCAGGAGCTGAATGAATCTCCAAATACTGAAAAGTCATCCATGAAGACTTTCAGAAATTTCTCTACCATATCAGAGAAGATAGAGAGCATGCACCTCTGAAAGGTTGCAAGTGCATTGCACAGACCAAAAGGCATCCTTCTATAGGCAAACACTCCAGAAGGACATGTGAATGTTATTTTCTCTTAGTCCTGAGGATCTACTGCAATTTGGTTATAACCTGAATAGCCATCCAAAAAGCAGTAGTATTTATGACCTGCTAGTCTTTCTAGCATCTGGTCTATGAATGATAAAGGAAAGTGATCCTTCCTGGTGGCTGTATTGAGCATTCTGTAATCAATACACATACGCCACCCTGTAACTGTTCTTGTAGGAACTAGTTCATTTTTTTCATTATGAACCACTGTCATGCCTCCCTTCTTGGGGACAACTTGGACAGGGCTCACCCATAGTCTATCAGAAATAGGATAAATAATCCCAGCCTCCAGTAACTTGGTGACCTCTTTCTGCACCACCTCCTTCATGGCTAGATTTAGCCGCCTCTGTGGTTGAACCACTGGCTTAGCATCGTCCTCCAATAGGATCTTGTGCATGAATCTTGCTAGGCTGATGCCTTTAAGATCACTTATGGACCACCCAAGAGCTGCCTTGTGTGTCCTTAGCACTTGAAGTAGTGCTTTCTCTTCCTGTGGATATAAAGTAGAGCTTATGATCACCGAAAAAGTGTCACCTTCTCCCAGAAATGCGTATTTCAGGGATGACGGTAGTGGTTTGAGCTCGGGTTTAGGAGGTTTCTCCTCTTCCTGAGGAAATTTCAGAGGCTCTTTAAAGATTCCTCCAGATCAGGCTGGGTATTTCCTCTGATTCCTCCAGATCAGGCTGGACATCTTTAAAGATATCTTCTAGCTCTAATTCGAGACTCTTAGCCATGTTGATCTCCTCTACCAGGGAGTCAATAATATCAACACGCATGCAGTCTTTTGATGTGTCTAGATGCTTCATTGTCTCAACAGCATTCAGCTTGAACTCGTCCTCATTGACTCTTAAGGTCACCTCCCCTTTTTGGACATCAATGAGGGTTCGTCCAGTTGCTAGGAAGGGTCTTCCTAGAATGAGAGTTGCACTTTTGTGCTCCTCCATTTCCAGCACCACAAAGTCAGTGGGAAAGGCAAATGGCCCAACCTTGACAATCATGTTGGCAATTGAGAGCGCGCCAATTGGGTTTCTGTAGCTCCAGAAAACCTATTTCGAGTGCAGGGAGGTCAGAATCCAACAGCATCTGCAGTCCTTTTTTAGCCTTTAAATCAGATTTTTGCTTAGGTCCCTAAATTTCAGCCAGAAAATACCTGAAATCACTGAAAAACACATAAACTCATAGTAAAGTCTAGAAATGTGAATTTTTCATAAAAACTAATAAAAACATAGTAAAAGGTAACTAAATCATACTAAAAACTACCTAAAAACAATGCCAAAAAGCGTATAAATTATCCGCTCATCAATAGCAAAGACAAAAATAAAAAGCACAAAAACAAGGAGATAAAATCTATCTACTAAATCAAACAAGCACACTATTCACAATATTCACATATGTACAATAACCAATAACACAACACCATTGCACTTCCCCGGCAACGGCGCCATTTTGATGATCGGACTTTTGACGGTTTAGAATTTCACAAATGAAAGCTCGTTGCAAGTATAGCTTCTAAACCAACAATAGTCCTTTCATACAAAATTTTGTTTGTCACTAGTACAAACCCCTAAATTTATAAACCAAAGTATTGAACCTCGGGTCGTTCTCCCTAGGAATTGCAACAAAGTGTTCTTGTTATTGGTTATGAGTCGTATTTTGGGATTTTGAAGTTTTAGTCAAGAAACATAAATGGCAATGAAAATAAACTAATAACTATAAAAAGCTCTTGACAAGGTTATGAGAATTAGAAGTCCTATCCTAGTTATCCTCCTCTATTGTGATTACAAATTGTCCATTGCTACTACTTCGTTAACCTCTAACTATGGAGGAAAGTCAAATGGATGAATCAACTTGATTCCACAAGTCCTAGCCAACTCCCAAGGGAAAGGCTGGCGTTAGTGGTATCCAAATCAATTAGCAACTTCTAATTATCGACTAACAAAGGAATTAGATAACTCAAGCGTCACTAATTACTCCACCTAGGCCAAGATGAATCAAAATCTATACTAAAATCCAACCAAGCATTTTATCAAACACTTGGGAGGCACAAAAGAAAAGCATAGTAAATTGATAACAAGGAGGAAATCTAACAACAATCGAATATAAGAAATCAACAACAACAATCAAAGAAAACAAGATCTACATGAATTATCTCAAATTGCATTAAAAGAAAATAGAATGAACAAAAGTAAATCTACAAACAAAGTAGAAGAAAGTAATAACAACAATAGAAGAAGGATGAATGTAGCAACAAGAAATTAAGAAGAAAAAGTAGCAAAGAGCATGAATTAAAACCTAGATCTAAGAACTAAACCTAATCTTAATCCTAATTCTAGAGAGAAGTGAGAGCTTATCTCTCTAAAACTAAAACTAAACTAGCCTAATGTGTGTGTGTGAACTATGATCATGCCTCGACTTCATTCCTTGGTCTTTTTAGCCCTTTTCCTGCCAAAGCCCAACTCCAAATAGGGTTGGGAAACCTCCAAAATTGCCAGGCACGTGTTCTACTAAAAAATCATATATCAGCACTGACACGTACGCGCACAGCTCGCGTACGCGTCCATGGGCGATTTCGCAAGGTGCGTGTAAGCGCCTAGTTCGCGCGCGTGTCCATGGGCAAGTTCAATTCTTTGGCTTTTCATGATCTTCTCCACTTGCATGCTTCCTTCTTTGCTCCCTTGATCCATTCTTAGCCTTTTTCAATTCTGAAATCACTAACAATCACATCAAGGCATCTAGTAGAATCAAAGGGAAATAAAAATTCATCAAGTTACAGGTCTAAAAGCATGTTTTCGCATTTAAGCACAAATGAGGGATCAATCACAAAATCATGCTATTTCATTGAGTAAATGTGAGAAAAGGTTGTCAAAATGCTCTAAATTCAACACAAGATAAACCCTACAAAGGGGGTTTATCACTACAATTAAAAATAAATGGGTTAAGCATAGGCTCAAGATTGGTTAACAATGGAAGATAAAAGGTTAGCTATTTGGGTAAGTGAGCTATTTGAACAATGGCCTCAATCATATAAATGCATGTATACACAAAATAATGGACATAAAGAATCAAACAAATCAAAGATTACACTCATAGGAAAAGAATAATGCACACAAGAACGAAAGTAAGTGGTCATGTATGATGTAACCACACAATTAGGCTCAAATCTCACATACTTGTGTTCTTTGCTCAAAACATGATCCACAAAGTATATAATTCAACCAAGTTCTACAAAAAATTTCAACCAATTGGGGTGGTGCCCGAGAAATAGATTTCTTGGAAATTTTCATCATATTGACTAAGCTTATTCTAATGCAATGTTGTGATTTAGAAAATTTTAAAAATTTTCTCTAATTTACCCTCTTTTCAATCAAAACACCATTTCTTATATAAAAAGAGTCAACTAAGTTTTAACAATCCAAAATATTTTTCTAATCACAATCAAAAACTAAGATGCAATATACCTATATATATAATAAAAGTGTGCAACAACTGAAGTAAGGGTATCCACAATAGTAAATATGTACAGTAATCTCAAAATGATCTAAGAGATAAAGTGCAAAATAAAATAAAGTAGCAGAAACTAGAAATAGATGTCTGAAAGTTCACCACATAAATGCAAACACCGGTCACGAACGGTGACCTCCCCACACTTTAGAATGAAGCATCATCCTCGATGCTACTGCTGAAGCTCGGGATGGGGGTCAACAATCGCACCGGGCTATGGCTTAAGCTGTGGAGTGTCCTGCTGAACCTCAGGAGGGTGCTGAATCTCTGTGGTGACCTGTGTCTCTGGAGGTGCATCCTGATGTGTCGGCTCCTCATCATGCTCCTCCTTCTAATCCTGCTCGTCGGATGCAGGAGAGTCTGGGAGCGGAGGTAGCTCGATACCCTGTGAGACAAATACCTGGTCTATATAGTCGAGACGTCGCATGACGCGACGCTCGAGGCGCTCCATGAAGTGAAGCATGTACTGTACCAACAGGTAAGTCGGCTCAGGTGCTGGTGGTGGTAAGGATGCTGCGGCTGCTGAAGTAGAGGCGGGTCCTGCTGTGGCTGCTGATGATGAAGGCTGAGTTACCTCCTCTACTACTCTGGCTCGAGAACGACGCTTGGGTGGAGGCTTCTCATGCACCCACCCACCCCATTGAATGGTAACCTCCTTGTCGTCCTCATTTGGGGGTGGTGGTGTCACATCACCATCCTCCCATGGAACATCATCCAGCTCAATTATATTGGTGACCAAGGTAGGGAATGGCAGTAGACCACGGATATGGGCACGCCACATACTCTGTCTAATCAACCGGGGGAAGTCTACCTCCTTCCCCTCCATCACACACCCAATCAGAACCAGCATATCCATCGGAATCTCTGAGAAGTGAGTGGTGGACAGGACATAATGGGCAAAAATATGCTGCCAAGTCTTAGCCTCCCTCGACAGATAAGTGGAACGCATCCCCTTGGGCTTCTTGTTCCCAGAATCCATCATCCAAGGGGCATCGGGTGTGTCAATCATGCGCTTAAGTGCCTCACAATCGAAAGTCATGCAGTGGATGGCTACCTCTGCCTGGTCATAGGCGCATGTGTCACCAGTGCGAGGTCGGCAAAGCAATGCCTCCCTAATAGCAGCCTCGGTGATCAGAATCTCTCTACCCCGCACTTGGACTGAATCCAGAGTGGCATGAAAGAAGTTGCAATAGAACTCCCTCACCCATGAAGTGTTTATCTTCCCCAAATCTCTGTCAACAAAGTCCAATCCTAACTCCAGAATGCGGGTGTTTATGGCACGCCTCACATCATTAGGAAGGACCAGCTTCTTCTCAATGTTCAAGTTCGTCTTCCAGAATTTAGGGAAGCAAAGCTCACAGTAAAGATTGGGGAATTTGATCGGGTCAGTGGAAGGTAGCAGCTGATTTTCCTTGTCCTCTTCATTCAGGGAAGTTTTAGCATAGTTTGCGTAAGGTGATGGGGTAGAGGTTTTAGAGCGCTTTCTCTTCTAAGAAGTAGTGGCTATAGCTTTCCCTTTGTCCGACATCCTGAAAAACAGAGATGATACAATATATGTAACGACCCAATTTTCAGTACGCCTAGGACATACCAAAAACTGAGTGCTACCAATTTGTCATCCTAATTATTATCTATTATTTATTGTATGAGCCTGATTCGTTGTTAAAAGCGTAGTTAGTTAGCGAGGTACTTTTTTTTTGAAAATGTTTGAATTAATAAACAGAATCATTTATAATCAATTCACAAATAATAACAGGTAAAACAGTTATAAACAACCACACATAAATACATCACAAGTAGTTGACAGCATTCGGTGATTCTGCATTTATTAGAAAATAGACTATTAGTTAGAACACCCCTAGATATAGCTAAATAATATCTATATACATATATATACATACAACATCCCAGGTCCTGACCTGTTCAAGAGGTCCCTAAGCTGGCACCTAGGCTATCCTAGACTTTATACTTGCCTAGTCCCTCTAAACTACTAAAGCGAGGGAAAGTACGTTCTAGATCTTCAAAACTCAAGTCAGGTGGAACGTCACCAAAAGGTAGAACATCACCTACTACTCCTCTGCACGATCAATCATTGCCATATGAGGTCTCTCTGGTACCTCATAAAGTAGCCACACAATAGGAGTCTCGTACATAGGATTTAGATTAAAGTTCACGTACAAACGGGGTGCAGACATTAGCTGGTTTCATAGTATATACATGTAAACAGAGAACGAGATTCACCCTAGACTCAGAAGACTATCTAGAGCGGAATCCTCTTTGCAAAACCATCATCAACGAACTACGGAAGGGTACTCATACTTCCATCTGAAGGGGGAAGGGAGAGAGAAGGGGTAAGAACTGGGGAGTTCTTAGTAGGGCCGGGGTTATTAGTTATGTTCGTTTATTTGGGGTCGATTAGCAGACAAATAACATAATATAGCGAAGCAGTAAATAGAAGATAAAGATAGAAAGAGAAAGAAGAGACAACAGAAAAAAGAACACAAACAAAAGAATACAAGAAAATAAAACACAGAAATAGCATGCAAGCAGACAAACATAAAGAAATAGACCACACACAGAAAGGAATGCAACAGAGAATGATGCATGTCTAGCCCTAGTGCAGGTAATGAGCTCATCTGTCAGTTACATACCCGCTCCCGACATTACCCAGCAACCTCTGTCTGGATAAGGCTTTCCTGTTGGCAATATCCACTGCAAGCAACCTTTGTCTTGCAGGGCGGCACTTATTAGCCGATATATGCCCAACACACTCACTGTAAGCAACCTCTGTCTTACAGGAGCAACAACACACTCACTGTGAGCAACCTCTGTCTTACAGGAGCAACAACACACTCACTGTAAGCAACTTTTGTCTTACAGGAGCACACTAATCTCGATACCTCTGTAAGCAACCTCTGTCTTACAGCAAAGCATTATAGCAAGGTATCCCAGGAAAGCGTTCTCAGTGGTCGTACCACCATCTATCTGACTGCCTTCACGCAGTAGATCATCACATAATCATTCTCATTACCATCATTCATTATTAGTCTCATTATTCATCATCACTATCACATTCTTATGCAGTACCTCTTTTTTTCTCTGTTCAATCATGCTATACAAACTCTACAGATTTTGCTTTTACAACATCTTAACTCAAACTATTTCTCTTTATCACATTACTCTTTTCTCTTTGTCTTTTTACTTTTCTCTGATTACCCTTTTCTTTGTATCACTTTATTCTGCTCTGGTTACTCTGTTCTCTGTGTCTCTTTACTCTACTCTGATTTCTCTACTTAACGTATGTATTTAAAGCTTATGTAAATTTTGATATGAATAGTTAGCCTGTCCCAAGTATAGGTTCATTAAGTCTATACTGAAACAGTTTAACTTTTCATATAATAATACCTAACCCTAGTCACAACTCAAGGACTAACTATGTTGCCCGTTTTTCTGTCATTAAAAATTTACAGACTTTTTCTTTGATTTTTATCTCTTCTTTAACTTCTTATCTTTCCTTTATCTTTGCCTCACTAATATGTTATTACCACTCCCTAAGTGTTTTATGAAGGTAATTATGAGATTCTGCGCTTAAAGTTGTCTTTCTAAAGCTTTTACAGAAAACTGCCTTTTTCGTATTATTTTATTATTTTTATTAAAATATTATTTTTAATTAAATATTATTATCTAATATTTTATTATTATTTATTATTTTATCATTAAATTTTCGAAAATTACCTTATCTTTACCTTTAACCTTTAAAATTTACTTTTTACCACCCGTAACTTTTAATATTTCTACTTTAACCACCCTAACTTTTAGAAATTATCAAATAACCCCTCAAGCACCAAAATAATTACTTTCTTGCCCTTTCTAAGATCTAAAAGGTGTTCTTCAATGTTCTTCACCACACTCAAAGTGTTCTTCGTGTTCTTCGTAAATTCTTCAAATTCTTTCTCTGTTTTTACCCGTTTTTCAGTCTTTTCAGCAACCGATTTTTACTATAATTCATAATAAATTAGCACCCACTAAAACCCCATCTTTTCTACATAATTTTAACACAAATTGAACCTCAATTTAAGCTCTAGGGTTTTGTTTTCCAGCAGCCATAAGAACACACATTCATAGCTTGAATTTCATCAAATTTCATCAAATTTTCACCAAAATTTCAACAAGAATTACTCATACAAACAATCAATTTCAAGCACAGCCAAACCATATCATAATTACACAACTCAAACACAATCAATCAAGATTAAATTCGTCAAACCCTACCTGGTTTTGCTGCTCCTAATTCAGTTAGACTTTCAGGTGGTCCTTTAGCACTTTTTCCTCCTAAATCACATCAAGAACAACTTTAAATCCAAAAACCCTCAACTAACCAAATCTCCCTCAGCACGTTAGCAAGTGATTTCTAACCTTAGACTTGCTGGAAAGTCACGTTTCTTGGCCCTCAAGTAAAGTTAAGCATGATTCCTAAGGAAGAACATTAAGAAAACACATGTTTAAGCATGTTTCCTTGAAAACCAAATTGAAAGGGGAAAGGAAAAACCATCTCACCTTATTTCCAGCCTTGATAAGTTACATGGTTATGTAGAGGAAGAAGAAAGGATCATTTTGGTGAAATCGGAGTTTTGATTTGAGTTTTAATTCAGAAGAAATCAAGCTTTGAAGATTAAGTGTTCATGAAAGTTTCTCTCTTTTCTCTCTTCTCATTTTCGTCCAAAGGGAGTAAATGACCAGCCTTGGAGTGTTTTGGGGGTGTAGGGTGAGTTGTGATTGGTTGGCTTGGAGGTGGGTTAACTAGGTGTATAACTACTAAAACTAGGTGTATCGGAACACTTGTAAAAACATCTCTAAAAATTATTTTCTGAGCTACTAGCATAAATGATACTAGTAACATATTTGTTATGAGAATAGAACATGTATGATGAGGCCTTAGCATTGCTAAAGTCATCAGAGAGTGCTGGTGCTAAGCTGCACCAGTAAATTGTGAACCTGGTTAAACCGATTTTCTGTTTTTAACTAAAACAGACCAGGTAATCTTATAATATCATTCAAGCATCTTCTAATACTAATATAATGATAATATTATCCTATTATCTCTCTTCTCTCACGAATCGAGTCTGGTTTGTCAAAATGAGACTATTTATGAAAAACAGAATCAAAATTCCTAAACAATACGGTTCAAAAATAAGGTTCTTTGCGATTGCGTTATCGAGCTTGCCTCAGAAAAGGTTCTAGCTTAAGGATGACATAATGACAATGAGGATTAAGATGCTTGATAATATAACAGAGGTGTTCCCTTTACTGATCTTCTGGAGAAATCCGTACTTTCAGAAAAGATCTCATGTACTCGAAAATCAGGGTTGTTACAATATAAGCAGCTAGCCAAGCAGATATAAAGTACTCAAAGCAAAGCATATTCATGAAGTGAGGGGAGAAAATAGAATTCTTGGAATGCAAGTAATAAGATTCAGAATTCCAATGAAGTCACAAACCAAGAATTCAAACCACAATTGCACATTACTTGTTCATTAAGCCTAAGAAACGCCATATCCAAAAGAATGATCAAAAGAGTTAAGTTGAAAACCAAAAGGAAAGTCAGTTGGTTAAACAAATTAGAGTTAAAAATCAGTTTGAGAATCAGTGATATGGTGGTTACCGGCTCAATTCAAAAGGAATGTACAAAATAAGAATGTAAGGATACTCATAATCATAAAATGCATATAGTCATTGATGATGAAATATACTATTGCCAGAAAGTAGCCAATATGAAAACAAGTCATCGGTCAATGTAAAGATCACTAGAATCATATGAATTGGTGTTGGTAAAGTCAAAACATTAAAGAATGAGTCAATCAAGAAGCATTCAATACCAATTTCAATGATTCATAAAATTCACAACTTGAAACTAGAATGGAAAATCTCATGATTTATGTGACTTAATGCAAGTTAGGCATGAAGATAATGAATCAATTAGCCATACAGATTAAAAATCTTCAAACTTGTGAGTTTACGTAAAAGAGGCACAACATTTCAAAAGAGTTTCAAGTTTTGGTCAATCTGAAAACTTACTCAAACCATTCAATGCATATAAGCAAATCAGCATGAATAACAAGCAAAGAATATGAGAAACATGACCAAAACTTGTCCTTGAGAAGTTTCCAAAACCATTTAGCAAACAAAAACTTATTGACACAGAAATCGTCAAATAGAAGCTTGTTGCATCAAGTAAAGCAATGTCATTCATGAAAGATGGTTAAGAAAAATCTGGCAGCATTCCAGCAGTACATTGGCTATTTTCCAAATTCAAACAGTCAAATTAATTTCCATATGAATTCATTAAAATCAAAATCACAAAAACTATGTATGAGTTCATATGAATTGAACAAATAGCCAATCTTTCAGCAACAAACATCAGAAAGCAATTCAAACCAAACCAGCATGCTACAAATAGCATTCTTTCCTTAAATAATGCACAAAACACTGGTTTTTAGCACAGCACCAGAACAGCATCAAGAACAAAGTGAAATAGGAATTCAGCAACAACAGGGTCTTGAAACAAGAATAAAATGGAAAATTGAAGTGGAGCAATTGACAATTCAATTTTGAATTTGAGAAAAACAGCATCACTCCATCAACAATGAACCATTCAATAAGCAAGCAATCTGAATTCAAACACTTTAGACCAGATTGAATTCAGAGAATTGGGTTCTAATTGGAACAAGACTCAGTATTATTAGGCATGACAAAGCAGCATTAAACCAGCCAAACATACAGCACAGACAAAGCAAGAAAATCAATGGATGGCAACACTTTCAAGCAACATCATTATTCAAAACAAGCCTAAATTCACTACTCAGCCCAGGTTCTCTAACCACCTAATTAAACTAAACTAAATAACTAAGCTAATTACAGAATTAATATAAAACAGTAAAGGAGGCAGAAACCTGGAATGCAGATAATGAACAGCACAAACGGTCGACAAAGAAAGGGAGATAGAGACGAAATGTGACCAGATAAGGGTCGGCGGTCACGGCGAGGGCGTACCAACGACAATGGGGTCGCGGTCATCATTGGCGGTGGAGCACGGGCAAGACTGGGTGAGACAGAGAAGAGAGGATTGAATGAGAGAGAGAGAGAGAGAGAGAGAGAGAGAGAGAGAGAGAGGAAGAGGGGGTTGTGGCGACGGCGGTGATGTCGCCGGAGGTGACTGGGTGGTCGGTGGCGAGAAGCTTGTAGGTTGAAAATGGAGGGAGAAGAAAAGCGAGAGACGTTAGAGAAGGGGAGATGGGGACTGCGCGAATGCGCTAGAAATTCGCATCCCTGGTGTAAGTGGAAATTTGAATCCACGCGAGCGCGCACCGTGCGCGTCCCCGTGGGTGAGAAAATAAGGAAGTGGCGCGGAAGCGCCACATGCGCCCGCGTGTAGATGAGAGAATTGGCAATGGGCGCGGACGCGTATGGTACGCGTCCGCGCGGGTGTGCTGGGCCAGAGGCACAAAAGGGGCCCAGAGTTGGCATAACTCTCGGGTCCTTTGGCCTGGGTGATGCAAAACTGCATCGACGCGTGCGCGCACTGTGCGCTTGCGCGTGGATGAGTTGAATGGTGATTTGAGGCACGGAGGCGCGAGGTACGCCTACGCGTGGATAGGGTAACACAAAAAGGACGTGGACGTGCACATCATGTGTCCGCGTGGGTTAGGGCACAGAGTTGGCCCAAAAGTGGCACAACTCTCTGGTCCTTGGCCCAGAAAACTTAAACTCCCAGCCGACGCGTGTGCGCAATGTGCGCTTGCGCGTGGCTGCTCAATTTTCATTTTTTCAATTTTTTTTCATGAGCATCAAAAAGATCTCATAACCCTCCTGACCTTCTCTAAGACTCAAAAACCAGCTAAGATGAAAAATTAAACACATTTTTGAAATTTTGAGGATTTTTCAAATAATTTGAGAAAACTTGCAATCCAAGCAAAAACTCAAATTCACAGAATCATCCCTAATCAAAGCATAGAATGTATAAACTCCTTAGCAAGCAAAGCAAAATATATTAAGAAGTAAAGAAATTATATACAATGGAACTAAATTCATTCAATCATTATATCTACAAGAGAATGAAAAGAGTTTATCATGGTGGGGTGTCTCCTACCAAGCACTTTTGGTTTAAGTCCTTAAGTTGGACATTTGGGAGGCTTCTTGTTAAGGTGGCTTATGCTTGTATCCATCCTTGAACCTCCAAAAGTGTTTGTCCTTTAATCGATTGTCAGCAGTTCCAACCATCATCACCAAGCTTGGGTGAGGTTCTCTCCAAGATATGGGCTTCCTAAATTGATTTTCGTATGGTAATCCGGGGTCCCATATCTTATCTTCGCACCCGTCTTCTAGTTGATCGCCTTGATTCTGTCCAGGTGACAAGAAAGTAGAATTCTTATGAAAGCACTAAACTAACCTCCTAGACACATTTAGTTGAGCATTACACCAATCCATACTCTTCAATTTTGAGCTTCCAACCATAATGAGTCTAGATTTAGAACGCCAACCACTAAACATCCTCCTCTTTTGCTTAATTCCACAAAGTGCTTTAAGTTGGCCATCCGTCTCAAGTAAACCAAATTCAAGTGGGATAATAAAGCTAAGAGTTAGAAGTTTTACCCACTCAAATGAAGGATTAGATGACAACCTAGGTGGAGGAGTTCCCAAAGATCTTGATAAAGCACGCTCTACTCCCGTCCATCCTCTTCTAGAGGTTTCCACCACTAGGCAAGGTTTTTCAAGATCAACCTCTTGCCAAGTCTCCTCAAGTTCACATTCTTCTTCACCAATTTCTTCCATCTCTTCCCCATCACTCTCGTCATAGATGGGTGGTCTAGTGAAGTCTACCTCATCATCAAGTCTAAGCATTTTGGGGAAGGACTTTTCAGACTAAAAAAGATCATATGTTGATGCGAAATCATCATAGATAGGAGGGCTTGTTGCTTGGAGCACTTCTTTCAGTTCTTTACTTACAATAGGTCTTGGAGGTCGCACATCCTCCTCAACATTGCATTCTAGTCCACTGGGAGAAGGCTCAACAAGATCGTCAAGGGAATTGATCAATGTGGGCAAAAAATCACTAGTGATGGAATCCACTTCTTGATCAATTTCCTTCAACTCTCCGTTTACTTCCGCAACTTTACTCTCCTCTTTAACATCCTTTCCAAACATCTTGGAAGAGGGATTTTCAACTTGAGATTCCTTTATGTGCTCAACATATCCCAATCATCCACCTATTATTTCCTTTTGTTCGCTAATCTCTACCTTCTCCTCTTGTTGTACTTCTTGCTTCAACTCTTCTTCTTCACCATGGAGCTTCAAGTTCACTTCCTCACTAGGCTCCTTGATTGTCTCTCCACATTCAACAATGGGGATACTTAAGGTACATGAGCTTAGGTGGGATGTTAGGTGACTCACGGCTTCTACTATGCCGGCCATTCTTGCTTTTAGCTCCTTAAACTTAGTTTCATCCTCCTCTTGTTGCCTTAAGATACGAGATTCAAGGTCTCTTAATTCTAACATGAAGGCTTCATTGGGAGGTGGCGGTGGAAAAGAGGGTTCATTGTTTGAGGGAAGATTTTTGTAATTGGAAAGTGGTTCATATTGGTAGAATTCTTGAGGTGGTGTATGTGAAATTTGTGGTTCTTGGAAGTATTGATATTAGGATGGTGGTGGTTCTAGATGTGGTTCATATGGTGGTTGGTATGGTGGGTATGGGTTATGGTCATATGAAGTTGAATGATGGTGTGAATCATGTGAGTATGGTGTAGGGCTATATTGAGGAGTGGGATCATATGCATATGATGATTGTGATTGACAACAAAAATGAGGGTCATCACACACATTGGACTGATACACATTAGGATCAGGATCATACCCATAAGTGTTTGGAGGAGGTTATTGCCATGAAGGTTGTTCATAAGCTTGGTGTTCCTCCCATCCTTGATTTCCAAATCCTTGGTTTACATCCTCATTGGAGCTTCCGTTTCCTACAACATAGTTTGAACTACACTCATAGCCAAAAGAATGAGAATTCATAGTGAAAGGAATTAAAAACAAAGATTAATAAGAAACAAAGAAAACAAAATCCTAAGCTAGCAAAAATTAACAAACAAACCAAAAATCAAGCTATTCACAATATTTACAATAGCCAATAATATAGCACCATTGTGATCCCCGGCAACGGCACCATTTTGATAATGAGATTTTGCTCGATGGTTTAGATTTTCTTCTTATAGAAAAGAATTACTTCGTTGTAAGAATATTTCCAAACCAACAAACAATTCTCACATAAAAAATTTTAGGCGTCACATGTATAAACCCCAAATAAGAATTAACCGAAGTATTTAGACTCTGGGCCGTCTTCCTAGGACACAATGAAGTGGTCAATTATTGGCTATAAAGGGGTAAAAGGGGTGTTTTGGTTTATAAGAGGGCAAGAAAAGTAAATTAAGCAAGTAATTAAAGAAAGCAAGATAAAGAACTCTAGGCTAAGACTTAGGTAACTAAGATCACCATCTTCGTCAACAAACCAAATATTGATAATTATGAGAGGCTAACCTATTAAGTCTACTTCCCAAAATCCTAAAGTACGTAATATCTACTCCTACACTCAAAGTACGTCAAATAGGTTTGATCACATCAACCATTAAGTCCCAATGAAAAGAGGACTTTTGCGTGGTCTAGAATTCAGAATAAATTCCCGTTGCAAGTATAGCTTCTAAACCAACAAAAGTCCTTTCTTACAAACGTTTTGGTTGTCACAAGTAACAAGCCCCTTAAAAATTGATAACCGAAGTATTTAACCTCGAGTCGTCTTCTCAAGGAACTACGGGGAGGTGTTCTTATTATTGGTTATGAGTCTTGTAAATTGGGGTTTTGGAGTTTGGGCAATGGGCACAGATATAATTATAAATTAAAGCAATAAAAATAAATAGGAGATTTTATGTAATTAAATAAAAAGCCTTAATTAGGAGAGATTAATCGAAAGTTCTATCCTTGTTGGATTTTTCTCAAGATCAATTGATAATTGAAGGTTGCTTCTACTTAGTTATCCTTTACCAAGTAAAGTAAAAGAAAGTCAAGTAAGTTGGAAGTCTACTACTATTCACAAGTTCTAATCATCTCCCTTGGGAAGGATTAGCGTTAGTGACTAGAGAGCCAGCCAACAATAAACCCAATTACAATTTAACTCTTGAGTAATTCAACTCAAGGGTCTCCAAATATTAATCAACTCTAAAATCAAGTTAGGATCTAACTTGGAACATCAATTAATAACAAATAATAGAAGAAGTGATAAATCTGAAATACCTCAATTGCATTAATAAAAGAAAATCATATGTAACATGGAAAAATTCATAAATTAAATTGGGAAAATAAATAAAAGGAACTTTGAACCTGTGATGAAGAAGAAATAATCCTAAATCCTAAAGCTAAATCCTAAGAGAGAGGAGAGAACCTCTCTCTCTAAAAACTACATCTAAATTATTAAAAGTGAATAATGAGCTGATGATTGTGAATGGATGCATTCTCCCACTTTATAGCCTCTAATATGTATTTTCTGGGCCGAGAACTGGGTCAGAAACAACCCAGAATTCGCTGGTTTCGAATTCAAACACGCTAATTTTTTTTTGCCAATGCGATGCGTCCGTGTGGAGAACGCGTTCGCATTGCCTAGCGTCAGATCAACTATGGCATATTATATATCAAATCGAAGCCCCGAACGTTAGCTTTCCAACGCAACTAGAACCGCGTCATTTGGACCTCTTTAGCTAAAGTTATAGCCGTCTGAGTGCGAAGAGGTCAGGCTGGACAGCTTAGCAATTTCTCTAACTTCTTGTATTCCTTCCACTTTTGCATGCTTCCTTTCCATCCTCTGAGCCATTCCTGTCCTGTAATCTCTAAAATCACTTAACACACATATCAAGGCATCTAATGGAAATAAGAGAGGATTAAACATAGGGAACTTA
This sequence comes from Arachis hypogaea, assembly GCF_003086295.3. NCBI lineage: Eukaryota > Viridiplantae > Streptophyta > Magnoliopsida > Fabales > Fabaceae > Arachis > Arachis hypogaea. The sequence goes on from NC_092054.1 coordinate 91,067,118, forward strand.
AGGCCAAAGAAGCATGTTTTCAATCAAAGCACATAATTAGGAAGGCAAATGTAAAACCATGCAAAATAGTATGAATAAGTGGGTAAAGAGTTGATAAAAACTAATCAATTGAGCACAAGATAAACCATGAAATAGTGGTTTATCAACCTCCCCACACTTAAACATTAGCATGTCCTCATGCTAAGCTCAAAAGAAGCTATAAAGATGAAGAGGAATGATAGAATGTATGAAATGCAACCTATCTGATGCAACTATATGCTAAGATGTTTCTGCCTACTTGGTTAAAAGTAAATAAGTTCTCCAAGACAAATATGAATCAAATTCCACTAATTCAAATTATATAAATAAAAGACAAGTAAACTTGTAAGAAGATAGCTCATGAAAGCAGGGGACATAGAATCAAGCATTGAACCCTTACTGGTAGTGTATATCACTCTAATCTCTCAAGTGTATAGGGTTAATCACTCTATTCTTCTCTAATCATGCTTTCTAAACCTTGTTCTTCATCTAACCAATCAACAAATATTTAGCATACTAATACAAATATCATGAGGTCTTTTCAGGGTTGTAATGGGGCTGAGGTAAAGGTAAGGGTACATGTATGGCCAAGTGAGCTATAATATGAATCTTTGACTAACCTAAGCTCTCACCTAATATACATATACTCTATATACTGTTAAATTCATGCCTAAATACCCATAGTTCCCACTTTTGTATGATTCCCATACTCATGTACCAAAATTTTGATATTTCTTTACTTTTATCACATGTGCATTGATCTTTTTATTAACTTAGCATTGGGGTAATTTTGTCCCCTTATTTATTTACTTATTTATTGAATATTTTTGGATTTTTCTCTTTTTTTTTTTGTAGAGAAATAAACATAACTTATCAATGTACATGGATTTTCTATTATTTTTCTATTTTTTTTTCATGAGTGGGTTCCCAAATTCCCAATATTCAAATAAATTAGAAACATGATACATTCCCTTATTAACCCATGTTCCCACAATTTTTCCACACTTAGTTGATGTACAATCTCTATATTAAGCTAACCAAAGATTTAATTGGGGTTTTTTTAATTTGTTTTTCTGCTTAAGACTAGTGATGTGGTAAAATATAGAATAAATGGGATTAAAAAGGCTCAAGGTGGCAAACAAAGGTGATTGAAAGGGTAGGCTTATTTGGGATAAGTGAGTAAACATTCAAATAATGGCCTCAATCATATACAAGCATGTAAATATACTAAATAATGGACATACAGACTAGAACAAAATATAGATTGCAGTTATAGAGAAGAAAACACATAAGACTAAAAATTTATGGTTAAATAATGTAACCATGTATAAAGGCTCAAATCTCACAGGTTGTGTGTTCTTTAGCTCAAAAACCATATTCCAAATATAACTTCAAACAAGTTCTAATAGAAAAGTTTTCAATTTAAATTAGTGAAATACTATAAAAATTTCTTGAAAAAGAAAATATCACTTCAACCAAGTAGTAACTAAATGCATAAAATCAAACAAACATGCAATTAAATATGCAAATGCAACAACTAACAAGGAAAATAAACCATTGGTGTTGAGATAGAAGAGTAACTAACCCATGGAGATCGATATTGACCTCCCCACACTTAAATATTGCACCGTCCTCGGTGCATGCTAAGATGTACAAGTGGACGGGGTTTGTGGTTCCTCAGCTGGGGCTCTTTTTGTTCCTTTCCTTGCCGGTAATTTGGGAGTAGCTTTCTCTTTACCCTTCTTGGTGGCCATCCTGAAAAGGGAAAAAGGAAAGTAACCTTTAAAGCTAAGGGTTAGAGAAAGGAAGAGAGCGGGAAAGGTGGTAATCAATGCACAACAAGGAAGAATGACGTTAACACATGGTCATGACTACATGTGAAAAATCATCAATGGAAATATAGCAAGTGCATATGATGACAATTAAATGCAAGGTGTTTATTGGCATGTAGGCAAAGGCATGAGTAGCATAGATCAAGCATTCAATGTCCAAGTTAGATTACCAAGCCTTTCAAACTAATAACCTGTTTGTAATGACAATTATATTGAATGAATATGATGTGAAAAAGGGTTATGTGAAAAGCAGGCATTTAGAGTAGTAGAATAAAAGAAATCTAAAAATAGTGCACAATGCCATACGGGCTTTTTCACAAACACATAGCATGCACGGTAAATAAGTTATTGAATATATTAAATTGAACATGCAAGCAACCCTTTAAAAAGTAATATATAATTGTCAAACAATTCCTTTAATAATCCATAAGCAAAATATAGAAAATAATGACCCAAATAAATATCTAACACCAATGAAAATAATGCAATGAATGAAAGTATGCAAATAAATTAAATGAAATAGAAAGAGATGAAGAAGAAGAAAGTAAGAGAAGATAAGAAAAATTTGGGGAAGAAAAGATAAGATATTTGGCTAATCTGGATAAGCTGTGCGCCGCATGTGACGCGGACGCGTGAGTGACGCGGTCGCGTGGTGTGCAACAATTATCAGGTGACGCGGACGCGTGGGTCATGCGATCGCGTGACCTGATTTGTGCGATTGGCGTGAGTGCAGCCTCATGTTCGCACAACTCTCTGTTTAGATGCATATTGCCAAAAATCTGGGTGACGCAATCGCGTGGTTGACGCGATCGCGTGAATGGCCTATCTTTCAAAAATGACGCGAACGCGTGGGGCATGCGTTCGCGTGGTAGGGCCTGTGCGTCTAGCGCCATTCCAGCCCAACTTACTGCCTTACACCCTTTTACGTCGATTTCACAGAGCCACGTGTTCGCGTGGGTGACGCGGACGCGTGGGTCAATTTGTGCCACAGGCACGCCTCCAGCCACGCTCTCGCGTGACTCTCTGTCCAATTCTCTTTTCTTCAAAACGCACTGGTGACGCGGACGCGTCAGTGACGCTGCCACGTCGCGTGCGTTTTTTTTTTTTATAATGCAGTATGCAGAATGTATGAATGTTATGCAAAACTCCAGGTTCAATACAATAAAATAAAATAAAACTCGAAAACAAATAAATCTAAATAAAAAATGAAAAAGGAATGATCATACCATGGTAGGTTGTCTCCCACCTAGCACTTTTAGTTAAAGTCCTTAAGTTGGACATTCGGTGAGCTCCTTGTCATGGCGGCTTGCGCTTGAACTCATCCTGAAACTGCCACCAATGCTTGGACTTCCAATGGCCTCCGGGATCCCAAATCTTGTTTCTACACCCGTCTTCAAGTTGATTATCATGATTCCATCTGGGTGGTTCAGCCTTAGAATTCTCACTGAAGCGTCCAAATAACTTCCTAGACCCATTCAATTGAGCTCTACACCAACCTTTGTGTTTAAACTTAAAGCTTCCAACCATAATGAACCTTGCAGGACAATTCTTACCACTGACCATCTTCCTCTTACTCTTAATGCCACAAAGAGCTCTAAGTTGACCATCCGTCTCCAGTAGCCCATATTCAAGTGGAATTAGAAAGCTAAGGGATATGAATTTTACCCACTTGAATGTTGTGAGGGATGATGGCAACTTAGGGGAGGTATTTCTAACGAATTTGCAAGTTCCACTCCCTTGTGCTCTTCTCTGGCAACTTCCACCTCTTTCCAAGTTTCTTCAATAGAAGCCTCTTCCTCTTGGTAGCTTTCTTCCAATTCAATCTCTTCTTCATTGCTCACCAAGGGCATGGTAGGTTATGCTTCTTCTTCTTGAATCTCCATCTCTTGATCAACCTCTACAAAGTCTTCAACCATGATCTGCCTTGGAGGTTGTACGCTCTCCTCAACATCAACATCAAATGCCTTGGAAGGAGGTTCTATAACCTGACTTTCCCATGGAGGTTCAGCATCTCCCAAGTCTTCAACCATTTCTTCCTCTACAACTATTATGGCTTCCTCCACTTGTTCCAATATGAAGCCATGTTCCTCATTGTCCACCGAAGTTTCTAGTGTCTCCTTCATGCTACACTCTTCTTTTGATTCTCCACAAGCAGCCATGGGAGCATTTTGAGTGATCAAATGTCGGGAGGCTATTATATTTACTAACTCGCCTAAGGCGGCCGCGAAAGTTAGCATACTCTTATTCATCTTTTCTTGCCCTTGAAGAATAACACAAAGTCTGTCATCCATTGGGGGTTGGGGTGGATATGAGGGTTCATTGGTTGGGAGAGAGGGTTCATAATAGGAAGGTGGTTCTTCTTGATAAGGATATGGAGATGGTGAATATTGAGGTGGTGGTTCATGAGAGTAGTTGTGTTGGAATGGGAGTGGTTCTGTGTATGGTTTATTTGGCTCATAAGGTGGTTGGTATGGTGGATACGGGTTAGGGTCATATGGAGGTGAATGGTGGTAGTTGGCTTGTGAGTGTGGTGGTTCAAAGTTGTGTTGAGGAGGTTCATAGGCATATGATGGGGGTCCATCATATCTATCATCTTGGTATGCCCCCTGGAATGGCTCTTGACTATAGTAATTTGGTGGATGTTGGTTGTCACGGAAGGGTCCACCATAACTATTGTCTTGGTATGCATCACGGAATGGTCTTTGTTTGTGGTACTGTGGAAGGTGTTGTTGCCGGAAGGGTTGATCAGATCCTCGTGGCTCCTTCCATCTCTGATTGTTTTGACCTTGATGCATGTTCTTGTTAAAATTTCCATTCCTTGCAACAACATTGGAACCAAACTCAAAGTGAGAGGGGTGAGAACTCATAATAGTAAATAAAAATTAAAAACGAAAATTAAAACAAATTTTAAATTAAAAGGTTATTGAAATTTAAATTTTGAATTTCAAATTTTAAAATATGAATTTTGAAAATTGAAATTTGAAATTTTGAAATTTGAGTTTTAAATTTTGAATTTTTGAATTTAATGAGAAAAGAGAAAAATAATAAAATGACACCAAACTTAAAATTTTTATATCAAAACGAAGAAAACAACTAAGAACAACTTGAAGGTCAAGATGAACACGAAGAACAACTTCAAGATCAAGATGAACACCAAGAAAAATTTTTTTTTGAAAAATTTTTAATAACTAAATTAAAACCAATAACCTCTTAATTTATGAAAAAGCAAAAATAAAAACAAAAATAAAAACAAATAAACAAGCAAAAAGCAAATATTTATAATAACCAATAATAAGGCACACGTTTGCAGTTCCCTGGCAACGGTGCCATTTTGAAGAGAGGACTTTTGCGTGGTCTAGAATTCAGAATAAATTTCCGTTGCAAGTATAGCTTCTAAACCAACAAAAGTCCTTTCTTACAAACTGATGAGCGGATAAATTATACGCTTTTTGGCATTGGTTTTAGTGTGTTTTTAGTAGGATCTAGTTACTTTTAGGGATATTTTTATTAGTTTTTATGTTAAATTCACATTTCTGGACTTTACTATGAGTTTGTGTGTTTTTCTATGATTTCAGGTATTTTCTGGCTGAAATTGAGGGACTTGAGCAAAAATCATATTCAGAGGTTGAAGAAGGACTGCTGATGCTGTTGGATTCTGACCTCCCTGCACTCAAAGTGGATTTTCTAGAGCTACAGAACTCAAAATGGCGCTCTTCCAATTGCGTGGGAAAGTAGACATCCAGGGCTTTCCAGCAATATATAGTAGTCCATACTTTGGCCGAGTTTAGATGACGCAAAAGGGCGTTGAACGCCAGTTCTATGCTGCAGTCTGGAGTTAAACGCCAGAAACACGTCACGAACCAGTGTTGAACGCCAAAAACACGTTACAACCTGGCGTTCAACTCCAAGAATGACCTCCACGTGTAAACTTCAAGCTCAGCCCAAGCACACACCAAGTAGGCCCCGGAAGTGGATTTATGCATCAATTACTTACTTCTGTAAACCCTAGTAGCTAGTTTAGTATAAATAGGACTTTTTACTATTGTATTAGACATGTTTTCATCATTTTTAGATCTCTAGACCTCCATGGGAGGCTGGCCACTCGGCCATGCTTACCCTATATTCACTTATGTATTTTTCAATGGTAGAGTTTCTACACTACATAGATTAAGGTGTGGAGCTCTGCTGTTCCTCATGAATTAATGCAAAGTACTACTGTTTTCTATTCAATTCAACTTATTCCGCTTCTAAGATATCCATTCGAACCCAAGAACATGATGAATGTGATGATTATGTGACGCTCATCATCATTCTCACTTATGAACGCGTGCCTGACAAACACTTCCGTTCTACATGCAAACAAGGCAGAATAAGTATCTCTTAGATATCTAATACAGAGGACCGAGTCCGAGTTATTAGTGTCTTCGTGGTATAAGTTAGAACCCATGGATGGCCATTCCTGAGATCCGAAAAGTCTAAACCTTGTCTGTGGTATTCCGAGTAGGATCTGGGAAGGGATGGCTGTGACGATCTTCAAACTCGCGAGTGTTGGGCATAGTGACAGACGCAAAAAGGAGGGTGAATCCTATTCCAGTATGATCGAGAACCTCAGATGATTATCCGTGCCGTGACAGAGCATTTGGACCTTTTTCACAAGAGGACGGGATGTAGCCATTGACAACGGTGATGCCCTTACATAAAGCTTGCCATGGAAAGGAGTAAGACTGATTGGATGAAGACAGCAGGAAAGCAGAAGTTCAGAAGAACGAAAGCATCTCTATACGCTTATCTGAAATTCTCACCAATGAATTACATAAGTGTTTTTATCTTTATTTTCTGTTTATTTATTATTTATTTTCGAAAACTCCATAACTATTTGATATCCGCCTGACTGAGATTTACAAGATGACCATAGCTTGTTTCATACCAACAATCTCCATGGGATCGACCCTTACTCACGTAAGGTTTATTACTTGGACGACCCAGTGCACTTGCTGGTTAGTTGTGTGAAGCTGTGAAGTTATGTTTGGACCATGGTGTTGTGCACCAGTTTTGGCGCCATTGCCAGGGAGAGAACGAACAACAAATTTTACAACCTCAGAGTAATAATTTCACATGTATCAAGTTTTTGGCGCCGTTACTGAGGATTGTTCGAGTTTGGACAACTGACGGTTCATCTTGTTGCTCAGATTAGGTAATTTTCTTTTTGTTTTATTTTCAAAAATTTTTCAAAAAAAAAAATCTTTCAAAAATTTCTCATCTGTTTTCGAAAATTATTCTAAAATTTTTTAAGAATGAATTCTAGTGTTTCATGAAGCATGTTGAAGCCTGACTGGCTGTAAAGCCATGTCTAAATTCATTTGGACTGGGGGTTCCAACCCAACATTATCAAGAGCAAGCTAGTTGTTGCTAATCCACCTGCTGCTGTTCCTGATCCACCTGATTTACATGCTAAAGCTTGACTGGCTATTAAGCCATGTCTAACCCTCAGATTGGAGCTTTAGACTAAGAGTGCAAGATTCCTGGAATTCATATTAAAAATTTTGGAATCCTTATTTTTCTTTTTCACATTAATTTTCAAAAAATCCAAAAAAAAAATTCAGAAAATCATAAAAATCAAAAATATTTTGTGTTTCTTGTTTAAGTCTTGAGTCAATTTTAAGTTTGGTGTCAATTGCATTTTTTTCTAAAAGTTTATGCATTTTTCGAAAATTCATGCATTCATAGTGTTCTTCATGATCTTCAAGTTGTTCTTGGCCAGTCTTCTTGTTTGATCTTCATATTTTCTTGTTTTGTGTCTTTTCTTGTTTTTCATATGCATTCTTGCATTCATAGTGTCTATACATGAAAAATTTTTAAGTTTGGTGTCTTGCATGTTTTCTTTGCATATAAAAATTTTCAAAAATTTGTTCTTGATGTTCATCATGATCTTCAAAGTGTTCTTGGTGTTCATCTTGACATTCATAGTGTTCTTGCATACATCATGTGTTTTGATTTATAATTTTCATGTTGTGAGTCATTTTTTATGTTTTTCTCTCTCATCATAAAAATTCAAAAATCAAAAAATATCTTTCCCTCTTTTCTCTCATAAAATTCGAAAATTTGAGTTGACTTTTTCAAAAAATTTTTAAAATCTAGTTGTTTCTTATGAGTCAAATCAAATTTTCAATTTAAAAATCTTATCTTTTTCAAAATCTTTTTCAAAAATCTTTTTCTTAATTTTATCTCATAATTTTTGAAAATATCCTCAACAATTATTGTTTTGATTCAAAAATTTCAAGTTTGTTACTTACTTGTTAAGAAAGATTCAAACTTTAAGTTCTAGAATCATATCTTGTGATTTCTTGTGAATCAAGTCATTAATTGTGATTTTAAAAATCAAATATTTTTCAAAACTAATTCTAATCATATCTTTCTATCATATCTTTTTAAAATCTTATTTTTTTCAAAAATTTGATTTTAAAATATCTTTTCTAACTTTTTATCTTCTTATCTTTTCAAAATTGATTTTCAAAATTTGTTTTAACTAACTAACTAACTGTTTGTTTGTTTCTTATCTTTTTCAAAACTACCTAACTAACTCTCTGCCTCTAATTTTTGAAAATCTCTTCCCTCTTTTTCAAAAATTCTTTTTAATTATTTCAATTTTTAATTTTAATTTGATTTCATTCCTAATTTTCGAAAATCACTAACCATTTTTCAAAAGTAATTTTCAAAAATCCTCTTTTTCTCTCATCTCCTTCTATTTATTTATTCATCTACTAACACTTCATCTCACCCAAATTCGAACCCCCTCTTCCATCTGTGTTCGAATTTTCCCTTCTTCCCTTCTTTACATTACATTCTTTTCTTCTTCTACTCACACAGGGGAGCCTCTATACCTGGGCAAAAAGGATCCCTATTATTATTATTTTTCTGTTCCCTCTTTTTCATATGAGCAGGAGCAAGGACAAGAATATTCTTGTTGAAGCAGACCCAGAACCTGAAAGGACTCTGAAGAGGAAACTAAGAGAAGCTAAATTACAACAATCCAGCAAGCACCTTTCAGAAATTTTCGAACAAGAAAAGGAGATGGCAGCCAAAAATAATAATAATGCAAGGAGGATGCTTGGTGACTTTACTGCACCTAATTCCAATTTACATGGAAGAAGCATCTCCATCCCCACCATTGGAGCAAACAATTTTGAGCTGAAACCTCAATTAGTTTCTCTGATGCAGCAGAACTGCAAGTTCCATGGACTTCCATCTGAAGATCCTTTTCAGTTCTTAACTGAATTCTTGCAGATCTGTGATACTGTTAAGACCAATGGGGTTGATCCCGAGGTCTACAGGCTTATACTTTTCCCGTTTGATGTAAGAGACAGAGTTAGAGTGTGGTTGAACTCTCAACCTAAAGACAGTCTGAACTCTTGGGATAAGCTGGTCAAGGCTTTCTTAGCCAAGTTCTTTCCTCCTCAAAAGCTGAGTAAGCTTAGAGTGGATGTTCAAACCTTCAGACAGAAAGAAGGTGAATCCCTCTATGAAGCTTGGGAGAGATACAAGGAACTGACCAAAAAGTGTCCTTCTGACATGCTTTCAGAATGGACCATCCTGGATATATTCTATGATGGTCTGTCTGAATTAGCTAAGATGTCATTGGATACTTCTGCAGGTGGATCCATTCACCTAAAGAAAACGCCTGCAGAAGCTCAAGAACTCATTGACATGGTTGCTAATAACCAGTTCATGTACACTTCTGAGAGGAATCCTGTGAGTAATGGGACGCCTCAGAAGAAGGGAGTTCTTGAAATTGATACTCTGAATGCCATATTGGCTCAGAATAAAATATTGACTCAGCAAGTCAATATGATTTCTCAGAGTCTTAATGGAATGCAAGCTGCATCCAACAGTACTCAAGAGGCATCTGCTGAAGAAGAGGCTTATGATCCTGAGAACCCTGCAATAGCAGAGGTGAATTACATGGGTGAACCATATGGAAACACCTATAATCTCTCATGGAGAAATCACCCAAATCTCTCATGGAAGGATCAACAAAAGCCTCAACAAGGCTTTAATAATGTTGGAAGAAATAGGTTTAATAGTAGTAAACCTTTTCCATCATCTTCTCAGCAACAGACAGAGAACTCTGAACAAAATACCTCTAATTTAACAAACTTAGTCTCTGATCTGTCCAAGGCCACTGTAAGTTTCATGAATGCAACAAGGTCCTCCATTAGAAATTTGAAGGCACAAGTGGGCCAGCTGAGTAAAAGGATCACTGAAATCCCTCCTAGTACTCTCCCAAGCAATACAGAAGAAAATCCAAAAGGAGAGTGCAAGGCCATTGATATAACCATCATGGCCGAATCCAAAGAGGAAGGGGAGGACGTGAATCCCAAGGAGGAAGACCTCCTGGGACGTCCCGTGATCAATAAGGAGTTTCCCTTTGAGGAACCAAAGGAATCTGAGGCTCATCTAGAGACCATAGAGATTCTATTAAACCTCCTTATGCCATTCATGAGTTCTGATGAGTATTCTTCTTCTGAAGAGAATGAGAATGTCACTGAAGAACAAGTTGCCAAGTTCCTTGGTGCAATCATGAAGCTGAATGCCAATTTATTTGGTAATGAGACTTGGGGAGATGAACCTCCTCTGTTCACCAATGAACTAAATGCATTGGATCAACTGAGATTGCCTCAGAAGAAACAGGATCCTGGAAAGTTCCTAATACCTTGTACCATAGGCACCACGACCTTTGAGAAGGCTCTATGTGATCTTGGGTCAGGAATAAACCTCATGCCACTCTCTGTAATGGAGAAACTGGGAATCTTTGAGGTATAAGCTGCTAAAATCTCATTAGAGATGGCAGACAATTCTAGAAAATAGGCTTATGGACAAGTAGAGGACATATTAGTAAAGGTTGAAGGCCTTTACATCCCTGCTGATTTCATAATCCTAGATACTGGGAAGGATGAGGATGAATCCATCATCCTTGGAAGACCCTTCCTAGCCACAGCAAGGGCTGTGATTAATGTTAACAGAGGTGAACTAGTCCTTCAATTGAATGAGGACTCCCTTGAGTTTAAAACTCAAGGACATCCTTCTGTAAACATGGAAAAGAGGTACAGTAAGCTTCTTTCAAAATAGAGTCAACCAGAGCCCCCACAGTCAAACTCTAAGTTTGGTGTTGGGAGGTCACAACCAAATTCTAAGTTTGGTGTTGAACTCCCATATCCAAACTCTAAGTTTGGTATTGGGGAGTCTCAACAATGCTCTAAACATCTGTGAGGCTCCATGAGAGCCCACTGTCAAGCTATTGACATTAAAGAAGCGCTTGTTAGGAGGCAATCTAATTTTTATTTAATTATATTTTTATTAGTTATATGTCTTCATAGGTTCATGATCATGTGGAGTCACAAAAACAACTGAAAAAATTGAAGAAAAATCAAAAACAGCAGAAGAAAAATCACACCCTGGAGGAAGGACTTACTGGCGTTTAAACGCCAGTAAGGAGCATCTAGCTGGCGTTCAACGCCAGAACAGAGCCTGGATCTGGCGTTGAACACTAGAAACAAGCAGCATCCTGGCGTTCAGACGCCAGAAATGCACAGTGAAGAAGAGCTGGCGCTGAACGCCAGAAACAAGCATCTGGCTGGCGTTCAACGCCAGAAATATGCTGCATCTGGGCGCTGAACGCCCAGAACAAGCATCAATTCGGCGTTTAAATGCCAGAATTGCATGCAAAGGCATTTTACATGCCTAATGGGTGCAGGGATGCAAATCCTTGACACCTCAGGATCTGTGGACCCTACAGGATCAACTCAGCATCTGTGGACCCCACAGGATCCCCACCTACCACCACTCACTCTCTTCCCTCTTCTCAATGTTCATCCTCTCTTCCCAATAAACACTCTTCCCCAAAACTCTTCACCAATCACCTCAATCTCTCTTCCCTATCACCACTTCACCACTCACATCCATCCACTCTTCCCCATAAACCTACCTCATAAACTCCACCTACCTTCAAAATTCAAAATCAATTTCCCACCCAAACCCACCCTATATGGCCGAAATTAACCCCCCTCCCTTCCCCATATAAAGCCCTCCATTCTTCTTCATTTTCACACAACACAACCCTCTCTTCCCCTTCTTGGCCGAATACACCTCTCCCTCCTCTCCTCCATATTTTCTTCATCTTCTTCATCTATTCTTTCTTCTCTTGCTCGAGGACGAGCAATATTCTAAGTTTGGTGTGGTAAAAGCATAAGCTTTTTATTTTTCCATTACCATTGATGGCACCCAAGACCGGAGAATCCTCTAGAAAAGGGAAAGGGAAGACAAAAGCTTCCACCTCCGAGTCATGGGAGATGGAAAGATTCATCTCCAAAGCTCATCAAGACCACTTCTATGATGTTGTAGCCAAGAAGAAGGTGATCCCCGAGGTCCCTTTCAAGCTCAAGAGAAATGAGTATCCGGAGATCCGACATGAGATCCATAGAAGAGGTTGGGAAGTTCTAACAAACCTCATCTAACAAGTCAGAATTCTAACGGTTCAAGAGTTCTATGCTAATGCATGGATCACAAGGAACCATGATCAAAGTAAGAACCCGAACCCAAAGAATTATCTCACTATGGTTCGGGGGAATTACTTAGATTTTAGTCCAGAAAATGTAAGGTTGGCGTTCAACTTGCCAATGATGGAAGAGAACGCACGCCCCTACACAAGGAGAGTCAACTTTGATCAAAGGTTGGACCAAGTCCTCATGGACATATGTGTGGAAGGAGCTCAATGGAAGATAGACTCAAAAGGCAAACCGGTTCAACTGAGAAGACTGGACCTTAAGCCTGTAGCTAAAGGATGGTTGGAGTTCATTCAACGCTCAATCATTCCCACTAGCAACCAGTCTGAAGTTACTATAGACCGGGCCATCATGATCCATAGCATCATGATTGGAGAAGAGGTGGAGGTTCATGAGATTATACCTCAAGAACTCTACAAGGTGGCTGACAAGTCCTCCACTATGGCAAGGTTAGTGGTATGCAAAATTGTTACTCAGGTTGTAAATTATTATTCGAAATTGATTCCCTGGCGATGGCACCAAAAATGGATGCACAGAACCATGGTCTAAACATATCTTCACAACTTCACATAACTAACCAGCAAGTGCACTGGGTCGTCCAAGTAATAAACCTTACGTGAGTAAGGGTCGATCCCACGGAGATTGTTGGTATGAAGCAAGCTATGGTCACCTTGTAAATCTCAGTCAGGCAGATATAAAATAGTTATGGAGTTATCGAAATTAATACTAAAATAAGGATAGAAATACTTATGTAAATCATTGGTGAGAATTTCAGATAAGCGTATGGAGATGCATTCATTCCTCTGAACCTCTGCTTTCCTGCTGTCTTCATCCAATCCGTCTTACTCCTTTCTATGGCTGGCTTTATGTAAGGATGTCACCGGTGCCAATGGCTACTTTCAATCCTCTCGGGAAAATGGTCCAAATGCTCTGTCACAGCATGGCTAAACGTCTGGAGGCATCACCCTTGTCGTTGGTTGCATCCTATTCCTCTTTGTGAAAATGGTCCGATGCGCTGTCACTGCATGGCTAATCATCTTGGAGGTTCTCGATCATACTGGAATAGAATTTACTATCCTTTTGCGTCAGTCACTACGCCCAGCACTCGCGAGTTTGGAGTTCGTCACAGTCATTCAATCCCAGAGTCCTACTCGGAATACCACGGACAAGGTTTAGACTTTCCGGACTCTCATGAATGCCGCCATCAATCTAGCTTATACCACGAAGATTCTGATTAAGAGATCTAAGAGATACTCATTCAATCTAATGTAGAACGGAAGTGGTTGTCAGGCACGCGTTCATAGGGAATGATGATGATTGTCACGTTCATCACATTCAGGTTGAAGTGCGAATGAATATCTTAGAAGCGAAATAAGATGAATTGAATAGAAAACAGTAGTACTTTGCATTAATCTTTGAGGAATAGCAGAGCTCCACACCTTAATCTATGGAGTGCAGAAACTCTACCGTTGAAAATACATAAGTGATAATGGAGTTCATTGGTCTCGGCCCCAGAGGGGAACCGGAGTAACCAAGACTACAAATACAATGATAAAAAGTTCTATTTATAATAAACTAGTCACTAGGGTTTACAGAAGTAAGTAATTGATGCATAAATCCACTTCCGGGGCCCACTTGGTGTGTGCTTGGGCTGAGCTTGAATTCTACACGTGGAGAGGTCATTCTTGGAGTTGAACGCCAGCTTTTGTGCCAGTTTGGACGTTGAACTCCACTTTGCAACTTGTTTCTGGCGCTGGACGCTAGAATTGGGCAGAGAGCTGGCGTTGAACGTCAGTTTGCGTCGTCTAAACTTGGGCAAAGTATGGACTATTATATATTTCTGGAAAGCCCTGGATGTCTACTTTCCAATGCAATTTTGAGTTCTGTAGCTCCAGAAAATCCATTTTGAGTGCAGGGAGGTCAGAATCCAACAGCATCAGCAGTCCTTCTTCAACCTCTGAATCTGATTTTTGCTCAAGTCCCTCAATTTCAGCCAGAAAATACCTGAAATGACAGAAAAACACACAAACTCATAGTAAAGTCCAGAAATATAAATTTAACATAAAAACTAATGAAAACATCCCTAAAAGTAACTAGATTCTACTAAAAACATACTAAAAACAATGCCAAAAAGCGTATAAATTATCCGCTCATCACAACACCAAACTTAAATTGTTGCTTGTCCCCAAGCAATTGAAAATCAAATAGGATAAAAAAAAAGAGAATATACTATAAATTCCAAACTATCAATGAAACATAGCTCCAATCATATGAGCGGGACTTGTAGCCTTTTCGCCTCTTGAATATTTTTGGCATCTCACTTTATCCATGGAGGTTCAGAATAATTGGCATCTATAGGAACTCAGAGTTCAGATAGTGTTATTGACTCTCCTAGTTCAGTATGATGATTCTTGAACACAGCTTCTTTATGAGTCTTGGCCGTGGCCCTAAGCATTTTGTTTTCCAGTATTACCACCAGATACATAAATGCCACAGACACATAATTGGGTGAACCTTTTCAGATTGTGACTCAGCTTTGCTAAAGTCCCCAATTAGAGGTGTCTAGGGTTCTTAAGCACACTCTTTTTTTGCTTTGGACCTTGACTTTAATCGTTCAGTCTCAAGTTTTCACTTGACACCTACACGCCACAAGCACATGGTTAGGGACAGCTTGGTTTAGCCGCTTAGGCCAGGATTTTATTCCTTTAGGCCCTCCTATCCACTGATGCTCAAAGCCTTGGGATCCTTTTTATTTGCCCTTGCCTTTTGGTTTTAAGGGTCATTGGCTTTTTGCTCTTGCCTCTTGGTTTTAAGAGCTTTTGGCTTTTTCTGCTTGCTTTTTCTCTTTCTTTCTATTTTTTTTCTTTTTTTTTTTCGCCTATTTTATTTATTTTTTTTTCTGCAAGCTTTGTTCTTTGCTACTTTTTCTTGCTTCAAGAATCATTTTTATGATTTTTCAGATTATCAAATAACATGTCTCCTAGTCATCATTCTTTCAAGAGCCAACATATTTAACATTCTTAAACAACAACTTCAAAAGACATATGCACTGTTCAAGCATACATTCAGAAAACAAGAAGCATTGTCACCACATCAATATAACTAAACTAAGTTCAAGGATAAATTCAAAACTCATGTACTTCTTGTTCTTTTGAATTAAAACATTTTTCATTTAAGAGAGGTGATGGATTCATAGGACATTCATAACTTTAAGACAGAGTTACTAACTACTAATGATCATGTAATGAAGACGCAAACATAGATAAGCACTTAACATAGAGAAAACGAAAAACAGAAGAAATAAGAACAAGGAATGAATCCACCTTAGTGATGGTGGCGTTTCCTTCTTGAGGAACCAATGATGTCCTTGAGCTCTTCTATGTCTCTTCCTTGTCTTTGTTGCTCCTCCCTCATTGCTTTTTGATCTTCTCTAATTTCATGAAGGATGGTGGAGTGCTCTTGATGTTCCACCCTTAATTGTCCCATGTTGGAACTTAATTCTTCTAGGGAGGTGTTGAATTGCTCCCAATAGTTTTGTGGAGGAAAATGCATTTGAGGCATCTCCGGGATCTCATGGTGATGAGCTTCCTGTGCCTCTTGAGCTCCATGAATGGGCTCTCTTGCTTGCTCCATCTTTTTCTTAGTGATGGGCTTTTCTTCCTCAATGGGAATGTCTCCTTCTATGAAAGCTCCAGCTGAGTAACATAGATGGCAGATAAGATGAGGAAAAGCTAGCCTTGCCCCAGGAGAGGGATTTTCGGCTATTTTGTAGAGTTCAAGGGAGATGACTTCATGAACCTCTACTTCTTCTCCAATCATGATGCTATGGATCATGATGGCCCGATCCACAGTAACTTCAGATCGGTTGCTAGTGGGGATGATGGAGCGTTGGATGAACTCCAACCATCCTCTAGCCACAGGCTTGAGGTCTAATCTTCTTAGTTGAACCGGCTTGCCTTTGGAGTCAATCTTTCATTGAGCTCCTTCCACACATATGTCCATGAGGACTTGGTCTAACCTTTGATTAAAGTTGACCCTTCTAGTGTAGGGGCGTTCATCTCCTTGCATCATAGGCAAGTTAAACGCCAACCTCACATTTTCCGGACTAAAATCCAAGTATTTTCCCCGAACCATTGTAACATAGTTCTTTGGATCCAGGTTCTTACTTTGATCATGGTTCTTGGTGATCCATGCATTGGCATAGAACTCTTGAACCATTAGGATGCCAACTTGTTGGATGGGATTTGTTAGAACTTCCCAAACTCTTCTTTGAATTTCATGTCGGATCTCTGGATACTTATTTCTTTTGAGTTTGAAAGGGACCTCGGGGATCACCTTCTTCTTGGCCACAACATCATAGAAGTTGTCTTGATGAGCTTTGGAGATGAATCTTTCCATCTCCCATGACTCGGAGGTGGAAGTTTTTGTCTTCCCTTTCCCTTTTCTAGAGGATTCTCCGGTCTTGGGTGCCATCAATGGTAATGGAAAAACAAAAAGCTTATGCTTTTACCACACCAAACTTAGAATATTGCTTGCCCTCGAGCAAGAGAAGAAAGAATAATATGAAGAAGAAGAAGAAGAAGAAAATATGGAGAAGTGGGGGAAGGTGTGTTTCGGCCAAGAAGAGAAGAGAGGGCTGTGTTGTGTGAAAATGAGGAAGAATGGAGGGCTATATATAGGGAAGGGAGGGGGGTTTAAGTTTCGGCCATATGGGTGGGTTTGGGTGGGAAATTGATTTGAATTTTGAAGGTAGGTGGAGTTTATTGGGTAGGTTTATGGGGAAGAGTGGGTGGATGTGAGTGGTGAAGGGTTAATAAGGAAGAGAGATGGAGGTGATAGGTAAAGGGTTTTGGGGAAGAGTGTTTATTGGGAATAGAGGATGATTGAGAAGAGAGTGAGTGGAGGTAGGTGGGGATCCTGTGGGGTCCACAGATCCTGAGATGATCCTGTGGGGTCCACAGATCCTGAGGTGTTCAAGGATTTACAACCTTGCACCAAATTAGGCATGTAAAATGCCCTTGCACACAACTCTGGGTGTTCAGCGCCAGGTTGGTGCCCATTTTGGGCGTTCAACGCCCATTTGTTGCCTATTTCTGGCGTTGAACGCCAGAACCATGCTTGTTCTGGGCGTTGAGCGCCAGCTCTTCTCCAGGGTGCAATTCTGGCGTTCAGCGCCCAGATACTACCCATTTTGGGCGTTCAGCGCCCAGATACTGCCCATTTTGGGCGTTCAGCGCCAGAACCATGCTCTGTTCTGGCATTGAACACCAGACAGGTGCTTCCTCCAGGGTGTGATTTTTCTTCTGCTGTTTTTGATTCTGTTTCTAAATTTTTCGTTTATTTTGTGACTCCACATGATCATGAACCTAAGAAAACATGAAAAATAAAAATAAAAATAAAATTAGATAAATAAACATTGGGTTGCCTCCCAACAAGCGCTTCTTTAATGTCAATAGCTTGACAGTGGGCTCTCATGGAGCCTCACAGATGTGCAGAGCTTTGTTGAGACCTCCCAACACCAAACTTAGAGTTTGGATATGGGGGTTTGACACCAAACTTAGAGTTTGGTTGTGGCCTCCCAACACCAAACTTAGAGTTTGACTGTGGGGGCTTTGGTTGACTCTGCTTTGAGAGAAGCTTTTTCTGCTTCCTCTCCATGGATGCAGAGAGAGATCCTTGAGTTGTAAACACAAAGTTGTCCTTATTTAATTGAAGGATCAATTCTCCTCTATCCACATCAATCACAGCTCTTGCTGTGGCTAGGAAAGGTCTTCCTAGGATGATGGATTCATCCTCTTCCTTTCCAGTATCCAGGACTATAAAATCAGCAGGGATGTAAAGGCCTTCAACCTTTACTAACACGTCCTCTACTTGTCCATAAGCCTGTTTTCTTGAATTGTCTGCCATTTCTAATGAGATTTTAGCAGCTTGCGCCCCATAGATTCCCAGTTTCTCTATTACAGAGAGGGGCATGAGTTTATCCCTGAACCAAGGTCACACAGAGCCTTAAAGATCATGGTGCCTATGGTACAAGGTATTATGAACTTTCCAGGATCCTGTTTCTTCTGAGGCATTGTCAGTTGATCCAGATCACTTAGTTCATTGGTGAACAAAGGAGGTTCATCTTCCCAAGTCTCAATACCAAATAATTTGGCATTTAGCTTCATGATTGCACCAAGGAACTTGGCAGCTTGCTCTTCAGTAAATCCTCATTTTCTTCAGAAGAGGAATACTCATCAGAGCTCATGAATGGCATAAGGAGGTTCAATGGAATCTCTATGGTCTCTAGATGAGCCTCAGAGTCCTTTGGTTCCTCAGAGGGAAGCTCCTTATTGATCACTGGACATCCCAGGAGGTCTTCTTCCTTGGGATTCACGTCCTTCTCCTCTCTTGTGGGTTTGGTCATGGTAATTAATTCAATGGCCTTGCACTCTCCTTTTGGTTTCTCTTCTATATTGCTTGGGAGAGTACTAGGAGGGATTTCAGTGATCCTTTTACTCAGCTGGCCCACTTGTTCTTCCAAATTTCTAATGGAAGACCTTGTTTCATTCATGAAACTCACAGTGGCCTTAGATAGATCAGAGACTAAATTTGCTAAGCTAGATAGATTCTGCTCAGAATTCTCTGTCTGTTGCTGAGTGGATGATGGAAAAGGCTTGCTATTGCTAAACCTGTTTCTTCCACCATTATTAAAGCCTTGTTGAGGCTTTTGATCCTTCCATGAGAGATTTGGGTGATTTCTCCATGATGGATTGTAGGTGTTTCCATATGGTTCACCCATGTATTTTAACTCTACTATTGCAGGGTTCTCAGGATCATAAGCTTCTTCCTCAGAAGATGCCTCTAGAGTATTGTTGGATGCAGCTTGCATTCCATTCAGACTCTGAGAAATCATATTGACTTGCTGAGTCAATCTTTTATTTTGAGCCAATATGACATTCAGAGTATCAATTTCAAGAACTCCCTTCTTCATAGGCGTCCCATTACTCACAGGATTTCTCTCAGAAGTGTACATAAACTGGTTATTAGCAACCATGTCAATGAGTTCTTGAGCTTCTGCAGGCATTTTCTTTAGGTGAATGGATCCACCTGCAGAAGTATCCAATGACATCTTTGATAGCTCAGATAAACCATCATAGAATATATCCAGGATGGTCCATTCTGAAAGCATGTCAGAAGGACACTTTTTGGTCAGCTGCTTGTATCTTTTCCAAGCTTCATAGAGGGATTCACCTTTTTTCTGTCTGAAGGTTTGAACATCGGCTCTAAGCTTGCTCAGCTTTTGAGGGGGAAAGAACTTGGCTAAGAAAGCCGTGACCAGCTTATCCCAAGAGTTCAGGCTGTCTTTGGGTTGAGAGTCCAACCATATTCTAGCTCTGTCTCTTACAGCAAAAGGGAAAAGCATGAGCCTGTAGACTTCAGGATCTACTCCATTAGTCTTAACAGTATCACAGATCTGCAAGAATTTAGTTAAGAACTGAAAAGGATCTTCAGATGGAAGTCCATGAAACTTGCAGTTCTGCTGCATCAGAGAAACTAGCTGAGGTTTCAGCTCAAAATTGTTTGCTCCAATGGTAGGAATGGAGATGCTTCTTCCATGTAAATTGGAATTAGGTGCAGTAAAGTCACCAAGCATTCTCCTTGCATTATTGTTGTTGGGTTCGGCTGCCATCTCCTTTACTTGTTCGAAATTTTCAATAAGGTTATCTCTGGATTGTTGTAATTTAGCTTCTCTTAGTTTTCTCTTCAGAGTCCTTTCAAGTTCTGGATCAGCTTCAACAAGAATGCCTTTTTCTTTGTCCCTGCTCATAAGAAAGAGAAGAGAAAAAGAAAAGAAGAGGAATCCTCTATGTCACAGTAAAGAGGTTCCTTATTGTTAGTAGAAGAAGAAAAGGAATAGGGGTGAAGAAGAATGAAGAATCCAAACACAAAGGTGATGATAGGAGCAGAGATGTGAGATGAAGAGAAGTGTTAGTAGATGAATAAATAAATAGAAGGGGATGAGAGGAGGAGAGACTTTTCGAAAATAATTTTTGAAAAAGAGTTAGTGATTTTCGAAAATAGTTTTTGAAAAAGGTTAGTAGTTTTTCAAAAATTCAAATAAAAAATAAAATAATTAGTCTAATTAAGAAGAAATTTTGAAAAAGAGGGAAGATTTTTTCGAAAATTAGAGAGAGAGAGTTAGTTAGGTAGTTTTGAAAAAGGTAAGAAACAAACAAAAAGTTAGTTAGTTAGTTGAAACAAATTTTGAAAAGATAAGAAGTTAGGAAGTTAGAAAAGATATTTTGCAATCACTTTTTTGAAAAAGGTAAGATAAGAAGATATTTTTGAAAAAATATGATAGAAATTAGTTTTTGAAAAAGATTTGATTTTTAAAATCTCAATTAATGACTTGAATCACAAGAAATCACAAGATATGATTCTAGAACTTAAAGTTTGAATCTTTCTTAACAAGTAAGTAACAAACTTGAAATTTTTGAATCAAAACATTAATTGATGATGTTATTTTCGAAAATATGATGTAAAATTAAGAAAAGATTTTTGAAAAATATTTTTGAAATTTTCGAAAATAACTAAAAAAATTGAAAAAAGATTTGATTTTTGAAAAAGATTTTAAAAAAGATAAGATTTTTTTAAATTGAAAATTTGATTTGACTCATAAAAACAACTAGATTTTAAAGATTTTTGAAAAAGTCAAATCTAATTTTCGAAATTTTAAGAGAGAGAAAAAAGGGAAAGATATTTTTTTGATTTTTAAATTTTTAATGATGAGAGAGAAAAACATGAAAATTATGCAATGCATGAGAATTTTAGATCAAAGAATGTGATGTATGCAAGAATGCTATGAATGTCAAGATGAACACCAAGAACACTATGAAGATCATGATGAACATCAAGAACATATTTTTGAAAAATTTTTAATGCAAAGAAAACATGCAAGACACCAAACTTAGAAATCTTTGATGCTTGGACTCTATGGATGCAAGAATGCATATGAAAAACATCATACAACACAAAACAAGAAAACATCAAGATCAAACAAGAAGACTTACCAAGAACAACTTGAAGATCATGAAGAACACTATGAATGCATGAATTTTCGAAAAATGCAAGATGAGTACGCAATTGACATGAAACTTATAACATGACACATGACCCAAACAAGAAACACAAAAATATTTTTTTTGATTTTTATGATTTTCTAAATTTTTTTGGAATTTTTATTCGAAAATTATTTTGAAAAAGGAAAATAAGGATTCCAAAATTTTTAATATGAATTCCAGGAATCTTATGCTTTTTAGATTAAAGCTCCAATCAAAGGGTCAGGCATGGCTTAATAGCCAGCCAAGCTTTAGTATGTAACTCAGACATGACACGCCTGACATGCCCTACACAGAAGAATTAGACATGGCTTTACAGCCAGCCAGGTTTCCACATGCTTCATGAAACACTAGAATTCATTCTTAAAAATTCTGAAGAAAAATATATTTTTGAAAACATTTTTATTTTAAAATTTTTTTTCCGAAAACAAAAGAGAAATTTTTGAAAGAATTTTGAAAAATTTTTGAAAATAAAACAAAAAGAAGATTACCTAATCTGAGCAACAAGATGAACCGTCAGTTGTCCAAACTCGAACAATCCCCGGCAACGGCGCCAAAAACTTGGTATGCGAAATTGTTACTCAGGTTGTGAATTATTGTTCGAAATTGATTCCCTGGCGATGGCACCAAAAACGGATGCACAGAACCATGGTCTAAACATATCTTCACAACTTCGCATAACTAACTAGCAAGTGCACTGGGTCGTCCAAGTAATAAACCTTACGTGAGTAAGGGTCGATCCCACGGAGATTGTTGGTATGAAGCAAGCTATGGTCACCTTGTAAATCTCAGTCAGGCGGATATAAAATAGTTATGGAGTTTTCGAAATTAATACTAAAATAAGGATAGCAATACCTATGTAAATCATTGGTGAGAATTTCAGATAAGCGTATGGAGATGCATTCATTCCTCTGAACCTCTGCTTTCCTGCTGTCTTCATCCAATCCGTCTTACTCCTTTCTATGGCTGGCTCTATGTAAGGATGTCACCCGTGCCAATGGCTACTTTCAATCCTCTCGGGAAAATGGTCCAAATGCTCTGTCACAGCATGGCTAATCGTCTGGAGGCATCACCCTTGTCGTTGGTTGCATCCTATTCCTCTCTGTGAAAATGGTCCGATGCGCTGTCACTGCATGGCTAATCATCTTGGAGGTTCTCGATCATACTGGAATAGAATTTACTATCCTTTTGCGTCAGCCAATACGCACAGCACTCGCGAGTTTGGAGTTCGTCACAGTCATTCAATCCCAGAGTCCTACTCGGAATACCACGGACAAGGTTTAGACTTTCCGGACACTCATGAATGCCGCCATCAATCTAGCTTATACCACGAAGATTCTGATTAAGAGATCTAAGAGATACTCATTCAATCTAATGTAGAACGGAAGTGGTTGTCAGGCACGTGTTCATAGGGAATGATGATGATTGTCACGTTCATCACATTCAGGTTGAAGTGCGAATGAATATCTTAGAAGCGAAATAAGATGAATTGAATAGAAAACAGTAGTACTTTGCATTAATCTTTGAGGAACAGCAGAGCTCCACACCTTAATCTATGGAGTGCAGAAACTCTACCGTTGAAAATACATAACTGATAATGGAGTTCATTGGTCTCGGCCCCAGAGGGGAACTGGAGTAACCAAGACTACAAATACAATGATAAAAAGTTCTATTTATAATAAACTAGTCACTAGGGTTTACAGAAGTAAGTAATTGATGCATAAATCCACTTCCGGGGCCCACTTGGTGTGTGCTTGGGCTGAGCTTGAATTCTACACGTGGAGAGGTCATTCTTGGAGTTGAACGCCAGCTTTTGTGCCAGTTTGGGCGTTGAACTCCACTTTGCAACTTGTTTCTGGCGCTGGACGCTATAATTGGGCAGAGAGCTGGCGTTGAACGTCAGTTTGCGTCGTCTAAACTTGGGCAAAGTATGGACTATTATATATTTCTGGAAAGCCCTGGATGTCTACTTTCCAATGCAATTTTGAGTTCTGTAGCTCCAGAAAATCCATTTTGAGTGCAGGGAGGTCAGAATCCAACAGCATCAGCAGTCCTTCTTCAACCTCTGAATCTGATTTTTGCTCAAGTCCCTCAATTTCAGCCAGAAAATACCTGAAATGACAGAAAAACACACAAACTCATAGTAAAGTCCAGAAATGTGAATTTAACATAAAAACTAATGAAAACATCCCTAAAAGTAACTAGATTCTACTAAAACATACTAAAAACAATGCCAAAAAGCGTATAAATTATCCGCTCATCACAACACCAAACTTAAATTGTTGCTTGTCCACAAGCAACTGAAAATCAAATAGGATAAAAAAAAGAGAATATACTATAAATTCCAAACTATCAATGAAACATAGCTCCAATCAGATGAGCGGGACTTGTAGCTTTTTCGCCTCTTGAATATTTTTGGCATCTCACTTTATCCATGGAGGTTCTGAATAATTGGCATCTATAGGAACTCAGAGTTCAGATAGTGTTATTGACTCTCCTAGTTCAGTATGATGATTCTTGAACACAGCTTCTTTATGAGTCTTGGCCGTGGCCCTAAGCACTTTGTTTTCCAGTATTACCACCGGATATATAAATGCCACAAACACATAATTGGGTGAACCTTTTCAGATTGTGACTCAGCTTTGCTAAAGTCCCCAATTAGAGGTGTCCAGGGTTCTCAAGCACACTCTTTTTTTTCTTTGGACCTTGACTTTAATCGTTCAGTCTCAAGTTTTCACTTGACACCTACACGCCACAAGCACATGGTTAGGGACAGCTTGGTTTAGCCGCTTAGGCCAGGATTTTATTCCATTAGGCCCTCCTATCCACTGATGCTCAAAGCCTTGGGACCTTTTTATTTGCCCTTGCCTTTTGGTTTTAAGGGTTATTGGCTTTTTGCTCTTGCCTCTTGGTTTTAAGAGCTTTTAGCTTTTTCTGCTTGCTTTTTTCTTTCTTTCTATTTTTTTTTTTTTTTTTCGCCTATTTTTTTTTTTTTTTCTGCAAGCTTTGTTCTTTGCTACTTTTTCTTGCTTCAAGAATCATTTTTATGATTTTTCAGATTATCAAATAACATGTCTCCTAGTCATCATTCTTTCAAGAGCCAACATATTTAACATTCTAAACAACAACTTCAAAAGACATATGCACTGTTCAAGCATACATTCAGAAAAAAGAAGATTGTCACCACATAATATAATAAACTAAGTTCAAGGATAAATTCAAAACTCATGTACTTCTTGTTCTTTTGAATTAAAACATTTTTCATTTAAGAGAGGTGATGGATTCATAGGACATTCATAACTTTAAGACAGAGTTACTAACTACTAATGATCATGTAATGAAGACGCAAACATAGATAAGCACTAACATAGAGAAAACGAAAAACAGAAGAAATAAGAACAAGGAATGAATCCACCTTAGTGATGGTGGCGTTTCCTTCTTGAGGAACCAATGATGTCCTTGAGCTCTTCTATGTCTCTTCCTTGTCTTTGTTGCTCCTCCCTCATTGCTTTTTGATCTTCTCTAATTTCCTGAAGGATGGTGGAGTGCTCTTGATGTTCCACCCTTAATTGTCCCATGTTGGAACTTAATTCTTCTAGGGAGGTGTTGAATTGCTCCCAATAGTTTTGTGGAGGAAATGCATTTGAGGCATCTCCGGGATCTCATGGTGATGAGCTTCCTGCGCCTCTTGAGCTCCATGAATGGGCTTCTTAGTGATGGGCTTTTCTTCCTCAATGGGAATGTCTCCTTCTATGGAAGCTCCAGCTGAGTAACATAGATGGCAGATAAGATGAGGAAAGCTAGCCTTGCCCAGGAGAGGGCTTTCGCTATTTGTAGAGTTCAAGGGAGTGACTTCATGAACTCTACTTCTTCTCCAATCATGATGCTATGGATCATGATGGCCCGATCCACAGTAACTTCAGATCGGTTGCTAGTGGGGATGATGGAGCGTTGGATGAACTCCAACCATCTCTACCACAGGCTTGAGGTCTAATCTTCTTAGTTGAACCGGCTTGCCTTTGAGTCAATCTTTCATTGAGCTCCTTCCACACATATGTCCATGAGGACTTGGTCTAACCTTTGATTAAAGTTGACCCTTCTGTGTAGGGGCGTTCATCTCCTTGCATCATGGCAAGTTAACGCCAACCTCACATTTTCCGGACTAAAATCCAAGTATTTTCCCCGAACCATTGTAACATAGTTCTTTGGATCCGGTTCTTACTTTGATCATGGTTCTGGTGATCCATGCATTGCATAGAACTCTTGAACCATTAGGATGCCACTTGTTGGATGGGATTTGTTAGAACTTCCCAACCTCTTCTTTGAATTTCATGTCGATCTCTGATACTTATTTCTTTTGAGTTTGAAAGGGACCTCGGGGATCACCTTCTTCTTGGCCACAAATCATAGAAGTGGTCTTGATGGCTTTGGAGATGAATCTTTCCATCTCCCATGACTCGGAGTGGAAGCTTTTGTCTTCCCTTCCCTTTCTAGAGGATTCTCCGGTCTTAGGTGCCATCAATGGTAATGGAAAAACAAAAAGCTTATGCTTTTACCACACCAAACTTAGAATATTGCTCGCCCTCGAGCAAGAAAAAAGAATAAAGAAGAAGAAGAAGAAAATATGGAGAGGAGAGGGAAGTGTGTTTCGGCCAAGAAGAGAAGAGGGGTGTGTTGTGTGAATGAGGAAGAATGGAGGGCTTTATATAGGGAAGGGAGGGGGGAAAGTTTTGGCCATATGGGTGGGTTTGGGTGGGAAATTGATTTGAATTTTGAAGGTAGGTGGGGTTTATGAGGTAGGTTTATGGGGAAGAGTGGATGGATGTGAGTGGTGAAGGGTGATGGGGAAGAGAGTTAGGTGATTGGTGAAGGGTT